>NC_134778.1:61789802-61794802 GCF_046742065.1 Oratosquilla oratoria | reverse complement strand
TCCCACTCTCTCTCTCTCTCTCTGTCTCTCTCTCTCTCTCTCTCTCTCTCCTTCTATCTATCTCTCTTTCTCCCTCTCTCTCTCTCTATGTTTCTCTCTCTCTCTCTCCTTCTCTCTCTCTCTCTCTCTATGTTTCTCTCTTTCTCCCTCTCTCTCCTTCTCTCTCTCTCTATGTTTCTCTCTCTCTCTCTCTCTCTCTCTCTCTCTCTCTCTCTCTATGTTTCTCTCTCTCTCTCTCTCTCTCTCTCTCTCTCTCTCTCTCTCTCTCTCCCCTTCTCTATCCCATCTCACACATTCTAAACACAAACAAGCTCACAAACACTCACAAACACACAGCTTGCTAGTGTGGTGATTACCGTCTCGACAAGCTAGAATCCAGTACCGAGTACGCTCCCCACTACAGGATCAGATTCCACAACTACAAGCCGTTACTGTTCCCCTTGCGCAAAGGGATGGGCATGTGGTAAGTATAAGGTTACGTCATTAATTCTTATCCGTGGGGATAATTGCTGTCGATGAAGAGTCCACAACATAATCCAAGATCATGATGAGTCACACACACAAACACACAAACACACAAACACACATACACACACAAACACATACACATTCCTACAATCGCACACTTACATTTATAAAATATAAACATGTATACATATATTCATATACACATATAGATTATAGATATAGCTACTGTTGTAAATATCAATACATATACATATACATACACTTATACATATACATTTGCATATACAGTATATAAGCCTCCACTTTCATAACTCATATTTGGTTATGAATATTTCAGTAAAAGAAACGCGCAAACAAACCTTAGAATATGCTCTTTATTTACCTGCATTAATTTCTTACACAAAATCATCAGATCACTGAATACACTCCCGCCAACAATGAGCAAATTTTGTAAAGCCATCGAAGAAGAATTGCACACTCTGTTTCCGCAACCAGCCTAACACTGGCCTCTCTCAGCGTTCCCAGACTTCCACGTCTTCAGGAAACTTAAAAGAGGATTTTCTGGGACAACATTGTGCATCTAATGAAGACGTCGAAAGAGAGTGTGGACTTCCTTGGCGCCGGCTTCTCAAAAACTTGTTCATCGCTGGCAGAAGTGTGTTCAAATATCTGGTGATTGTGTTGGTCAGTGAATGCAGGAAGATAAAGGGCACATTCTAATGTTAAGTTAACCCTCGTGCTTACATATACATGCTGGGACATTGTGATTAGTTTATGAAGGTGGAAGAAGAAGGCACGGGTCTAGTTCCGAGTTTTTGAGTTTATTCCTGACCGGTTTCGCTCTATGCTTCTTCAGAAGCATAGAGCGAAACCGGTCAGGAATAAACTCAAAAACTCGGAACTAGACCCGTGCCTTCTTTTTCCACCTTCATTACATATACATATAAATATATATATGGATATAATATATACATATACATATACAGTACATATACATATATTTATACATATACATATACATACAACTACATATACATATATATTTACATATATATGAACACATACATGTACATAAAAATATACATTTATACACATACAAAGCTGCAAGAACAAACAGGACGCGTCCAAAGAATAAAAATGAAAAATAAAAATCTCGGGGTTGAGGCATAGACAAGAAAAGCGAAAAGAAGAAGTCAATACCTTTTGAAGGCAAACGACAATAATGAAGGAACACAGCTCAAATGTTAACAAGATGCGGAGAAACACAGAAAACAAAGGAGAAGAAGGAAAATGCCAACAAGATCCTTTTCATTCTGTGGCCATACAACAAAAGATGGACGGAGCGTAGCACAGAGAGGCAACGAACCAATTAAATGAGAAAAGAATGAGAGATTTTGAAATTCATTGTGGGACGAAGTTAACATGGGTATGAAAGTAATATATATATACCGGTGTATATATATATATATATACATATATATATATATAATGTATATATATATACATATATATATTATATATATATATATATAATGTATACATATACATATATATACATATACATGTATATACATACATATACATATATATACATACATATATATACTGTATATATATATATAATATGTATATATTATATATATATATATATATATATATATATATATATATATATATATATATGTGTGTGTGTGTGTGTGTGTGTGTGTGTGTGTGTGTGTGTGTGTGTTTGTGTGTGTGTGTGTGTGTTAACGTAAGAATGTCTCAATATATATACAGTATATATATATATATATATATATATATATATACATATATATACATATATATAATATATACATATATATGATATATACATATATATAATATATACATATACATATATACACATAATTGTGTGTGTGTGTGTGTGTGTGTGTGTGTGTGTGTGTGTGTGTGTGTGTGTGTGTGTGTGTGTGTGTGTGTGTGTGTGTGTGTGTGTGTGTGTGTGTGTGTGTGTGTGTGTGTGTGTGTGTGTGTGTGTGTGTGTTTGGAGACATTTTGACAGATTGACTAAGTGGGAGTAGAAAACATAGTCGTCTTTGAGTTTAGTCTGAATAAACTCAGACTCAGACTAAAACTCCCGTATTTCCTTCTCCCTCTTACATCATCATATATATATATATATATATATATATATATATATATATATATATATATATATATATATATATGTATATAAATATATATATATGTATATATATATACATATATATATACATATATATATATGTATATATATACATATATATATGTATATATATATATATATATATATGTATATATATATATATATGTATATATATATGATAATAAGGAACACGGGTACGTGTGTTCACTTATGCAAAGTAGACCGCTTGGAAAAACAAACTATCGAAGCAGAGCACTTTCGTATATTACATCTTCACTGCACTGAAGATGTAATATACGAAAGCGCTCTGCTTCGTTACTTCCTTTTTCCAAGTGGTCTACTTTGCATATATATATATATATATATATATGTTGAGACATTCTGACAGGTTGATGTAAGCGGAATAGGAAACACAGGAGTCTTGGTCTTGAGTTTATTCCTGACTAGTTTCGCAGGTATGCTTTTTCAAAGGATACCTGCGAAAACTAGTCAGGAATTAACTCAAGACCAAGACTCCTGTGTTTCCTTTTCCGCTTACATCATATATGTATATATATATATATATAGACATATATATATATATATATATATATATATCTATATATATACGTATATCAAAGAGTTTGCAAGCCCGTCCAAGGGCATAAAACCACCGACATGTGAAAACAAATACATCAAACTTGAAATAAAAACGAAAAGGAAAGACGTCAAAATATACAGCATTCAAAATAGCACATTTGACATGTGGAAGGATTTACCATCGGAGACAGTCCCGACCACGAGCGAATTTATGAAAAAACAAAAATAAATAAACTGTCGAAGGGAAGAAATGACACAGAATCGAATATTATTCGAGAATTAGATCGTCAGAGGAAAGGAAACATACAGAACAAGTTTTTACACATATACGATATTTACATATGTATACACACACACACACACACACAACACACACACACACAATACAAATAACGGTGTAAAGGTACAAGGTCATTCAAGGTCACGCTAGCTATCGATGAACTAGGTCAATGGTTACATAAAAGTACACACAAACAGGGTATATAAGTGCATACACACATAAAGCACACGTATATACACACACAGTATACAAATACATACATACCTAAGCACACGTATATATAGACAGTATACATAAATGCATACACACATAAGCACACGTATATACACACACACACAAGTACACACAAACATGAATAAACAAGGTCATGCACACACATTTCCACATGTATACACACACATACACACACTAATACACATACGCGCATGGATATACACATATACACACACGTGCATAAAATCATTAGCCCGCCCACCCATCACACACACATACACACGTCCACGCACGTACACACACACGCACACACATACACACGTCCACGCACGTACTCACACAAGGACATACGTCCACGCATACACATACACACGTCCACTCACGTACACATACACGTACATACGTCCACACACACATATACACACGTCCACGCACGTCCACACACACACATGCACACGTACACACACACGTCCACATACACGTACATACGTCCACTCACACACATACACACGTCCACGCACGTACACACACACGTCCACACACATACATACACACGTCCACGCACGTACACACACACGTACATATGTCCACTCACACACATATAGACGTCCACACAGGTACACACAGGTACACACACACACACACACACACACACAAACACAGACATACACACACACACACACACACACACACACACACACACACACACACACACACACACACACAGACAAGACTTTACAAACCCAAAATCTATTTTTGTTCTCTCCAGTTTTTTCTCTTCACTCTGGAAACCTAATTTCTATAACGTTTGTTTCACTGGGAATACTTGGGACTATAACACGATATTCTTTTTCCTTTCCACAGCCGTATTGCCTTTTAAGCTTCACCGGCCGACTCCCCTCCCCCTCCCCCCCCCCAAACTTTTTTTTTTTTTTTTTTTTTTTTTTTTTTTTTTTTTTTTTTTTTTTTTTTTTTTTTTTTTTTTTTGTGACAACGATAAGGTTGGTGGGAAAAAGATTTTCTTTTTGTTCCAATAGTGATGTGTATACAGCAAACGTTCAGCCGTGACAACGTCTGTGGCCAACGTTTTCCGATGATGATGGTTGCTGCTAACGTTTGATAGAGACGTTTTGTGACCAACGTTTTGCGTTAGAAACATTTACGACGAACGTTTTGCGTCGATGACGTTTTGCTGTGACAACGTTTCACAGGTGACAACATTCGTAATAAACGTTTAGCGGTGATTATACTTGAGGACAACGTTTTGTGTTAGAAACGTTTGTGACGAAC
>NC_134778.1:61769802-61784802 GCF_046742065.1 Oratosquilla oratoria | reverse complement strand
CTTTTCCAATTTTCTCAGCACGAGGGGGTGGAGAGGGGGGAAGGGGGAAGGGTGGCAGAGGGGGGGGGAGGCATATCCCCTTTATCATTCTTAAAGTCTCCCCTGAATCTTATGAACTGAATCTTCTGTGAAAATGTCTTTTTTGTTTTTATTCGTCAGTATGCAACATCCACCCACCCCCTCCCACTTTGCAAATGCCTCATTATTCAATTATCAATCTATCCTTCAATTATCAATCTATCCTTCCCCCTTTCCTTTTCGTTCTCCCTCAAGACCTTTTGGATTCTCGATCTCTTGAGACTTTGAGATCTTTTTTCTTCTTGGGGCTTCTCCTCGTTCCTCCCCCCCCCCTCTTTCCAAAACCCCTCAAAGAGTCTGGCCCCAAATCCTTTCTTTCTTCTTCCCCTTTCCCTTCCCTTTATCCTTACCTTCCTTAGATCCTCTCTTCCCCTTCCCCTTCCCTTTCCCCTCCTACAGAATGGACATCAATTCACCAGAATCAGTACAGAGAAGAATGATCAAAATGATACATGGACTCAGAAATTTGCCTTACGAAGAGAGGCTTAGGCACCTTAACTTACACTCTCTGGAAAGGCGCAGAGTGCGGTATGATCTAATAGTGTTCAAGTGGACCAAAGGCTTTAACAAGGGTGATGCAAAAAAGGTTATCATATTAAAACAACAGGGCAGGACTGGCAGTAATGTTTACAAACTGGACAAATTTAGATTTAAAAAGGAAATAGGCAAGAATTGGTTTACTAATAGGGTGGTCGACGAATGGAATAAACTTAGTAACCATGTAGTAAGCGCTGAAACTATCAGTTGTTTTAAGAAACGATTAGACAACTTTATGGATGGGGATGACTGGTGGTGATGGATACGGAGCTGCCTAGTGTAGGCCTTATGGTCTCTTGCAGTCTCCTTCATTCTTATGTTCTTATGTTATCTCAGAAGTCTTCTTCGGCTTTCTCCTCACTCCTCCCCCCCCACCTTTCCAAAACCCTCGAAGAGTCTTGCCCAAAATCCTTCTTTCTTCTTTCCCTCTCCCTTCCCTTTATCCTTACCTTTCTTAGATCCTCTCTTCCCCTTCCCCTTCCCCTTCCCCTTCATCTCGGAAGCCTTCTTCGGCCTTCGTCACCTCCTCCCCCTCCCTCCCGCCCTCACCTTCCCGTCGCTCATCTCAGCCTTCAATAAGGGCAATATCTGCGGCTCAAGCTGACTACACAGTGCCCTCTTTGGCAACGAGCCAAAAATTTTGGCTCTGCGTCACGTCCTAGAGCGAGGCAGTGTGTCTACACATATTAAAGCGTGGAATTTTGTGAATTTTTATGAATTTTTTGAATGAAGTTTCTGTGAAGTCTTGGTGACTCAGAATGATGTATCTACAATGTTTGGGTCCTTTCGTGTAAAAAAATACATAAATGAATGATATATATATATATACACACACATATATATATATATATATATATATATACACGTGTATATATTCCACTTACTTTTTTCAACTCCGAAACTTCATGAATGGACAAGGAAGAGAAACATCTCCACCCCATTTCACTCATATCGTACACGTTCCCAATGCTTTTCTCCTAAACCATTCGAATCCCATTTCTTCCCAACAATACTGCCGGGCCATCTCCCCTGTGTGTCCCTCTCACGGAAGAGATTGTCACCCAGGCACATTTTCTCTTGTTCAACATCCTGACGACGACTTTTCGTGGTCTCATTCGTCTCATCGGTGTAAAGAAAGGAAAAACCTGACATATACTAAAGCAAAGTCTATAAAATGTCAAAAACGATGTTCTTGGCGTCTTTAGAATCAGGTGGTGGTAATTGCTACGTTATTTACTCCTTCATCTCTGAGGTGACCCCCCCCCCTCTCCCCCGTCCCCGTCACCGTCTCCGGTCTCTGTAGCAAAGGCGTTTGTAGTCTACGTCAATTAACCTCTCCTTTCTCGCCGGGTGGCACTTTATCCTGGACGCCACTAAGCCACCCAATTTATTCATTTCCTGAACACTCAACCCCATATGTAGCGAACTGTTCATAGACAAAACGACTTCACTAACGACCAATTCCCTTACCCGCTCCCCTCATGGCAAGTAACAGCTCTATCTGCAGTTAGACGCAGCTCACAATACACAGAACGGCCCTATGGACCGACCAGCACCTTCACACAATAGGGAAACTCCCAAACTCACCCGGGAGCGCAACGTGAAACGGCCCTATTTGCACAAGAATCTTCTCGCGCCCATTTAAGCTCTCCTTAAACAACGCGGGACGGCCCTACTTGTATCTAAGGCGCATTTTACTTGATAAAGGAAATAGGCAAACGCTGGGTTTATGCGTGAAGTCTATCAAGCAACACAGAACGGCCCTATAGTTTACGTATACAGAGCACTCGAGGCAAATGAAATGGACTATAAGTGCAATTCAAGGCATTTAAACACCACGATACAGTACTATACGATATACATGCAAACATGGATACATACACACATACATAGATATATACAGATATACATGGATACATAAACACATACATACATAAATATATACAGACATACATAAACACAATACAGAAAATACATATACATATACGTATACACACACACACATAATTGGATTTTTAGAAGCTCTGCCAAGGGTAAGCCCTTCGACAAATTGTGCATCTTTAGAACAAATTCTGTAGCCATGAAGAGCGTGCTCGGAAACTCTCTTGATAGCGCATTGGTTTAAGTCACTGTAACTTTGTTACGGGTTAGCTGGGTTCGAATCCTCGGCTCGTCCACGTTTCAATTTCCAACGAATGCCTCCATCGAGCGATTCTTCAGTGTCGACTGCGATGGCATGGAATTAAAAGTGATTTGTGGTTGAAAAAAGATACATATATATATATATATATATATATATATATATATATATATATCTTTTATACAAGGATTCCTGCACCCCTTCAGTTAAACAAAATCACCTCCCGACAGCCAGAATAAAATCCCTAAAGACAACAAACACGGGACGCAAACGGCCCAACTCCCGCAAAGGACTCCCTCACCGTGTCATTCAATCCCCTTGACTCAACCTCCCACTCCTCCTCTCCCTCCGCCCTCCTCCCACAGACTGACGCGATCATGTTGTTATTTACCCTCAAATGCACCGCTGAGAAGGCGTAACAGAACCGTCAGACACAATCCGACAAACGTTCTCGTTGACACTAGCACCCGAGTATAAAACTCGGATCTTAAGCGTAACACAAACTAGGAAGGAACTGTGGAGACAAGCGCGCACGGATGTTAAAACCGGGATATGGACCAAAAGGTCTCCTGTCGGCATGCTCCGCCTTTGTAATCCTTTGTAAAACGCTCACACATGAGAGGTAATGAGACGACTACGTCCATTCCCGTACGGTTATACTGTATATGTGATATACACATACTAGCATAAGTGTATGCAATTATGTATAGACATATATTGAAGGGGAGAAGCGTGTAGATATATAGACATAATGTACACGTGCATTCGTGTACATGTACATCCTTGGGCACACTGACGTGCGCACACACACGCACACAAAACAAAAAACGCCAATACACCAGAACACACACACTAACTTAAAAACACAAATACACATAAGTAAATGCACACACAAACATGAAAACAAATACATACGTAAGTAAACGTACATACATACACACACACACACATAAACATAAAAACACAAACATATTTAAGAAAACGCTCGCACACACGCACACATATACACAGGGCTATACGAGACTTCTGTATACTAGAATTAGATATACATAAAATACCATAAACGTACAAACGTAAAAACATATACACATATAAGTGCGCGAGATCGCCCACATACACCCAGACACACGAACAAATACACGAACACACACACACGAACACACACACACACACACACACGAACAAACACACACGCAAACAAACCAAGAGACCCGTTTCGGACTACGACCTTGGGTTCGTCGAGCGGTGCGGGTGTGTCGACAATCCAATCACTTACCGGTAATTACTGCGGGTTGTGCACAGGTTGACAAAGGACCCCCCTCGGCAGGGGCAAGGGATAGGGGAGGGGAGGTGGCAGGGGCAAGGGCAAGTGATAGTGGATGGGGTGGCAGGGAGTAAACTTATTTGCGAACACCGACCGGGGGAGAGATTAAAGATAAAACCAAATACCCAAACCTCTCTTGTTTGGTTCGGCTCGTAGGACGTCATTCTTAAAGTAACTCAGCATGAACTGCAATCTGAGTACAGTTCTTTCTAGGTTATGCCCAATGTCTTGTCTGGGTTCGTAATTATTAGTACTCTGACGGCTCTACCATAGCAATAAAGAAAATCTGGAAAAGGAGGAGACGGGTGCTGCAACCTTAAACAAACATTACACTCGGGAGAGTTTTGAGCTTCCGGGTCAGGAGAGGTCAGCGAAGGCCTTTCTCTTTCTGCTTCCGACACGGGAAGTGGATGTACACACATGTTGGTGAGAATTTATCTAACAAGATGAAAGAGCTTGTATGTGATGTGGTCCCATCTCCACCTTCTCCTCCTCCTCCTCGTCCTCCTCTTCCTCCACATCTGGACGTGCCCCAAAGGCAATCCTCTGGGAATTAAGGACCTCGGTAACTCAATAAATCCTCTGAGGGATCCTCCCATGGGCGAATATAGGGAGGAAACTGTTTAGTTAGGTTACGTTAAGTTAGGTTAGGGTCAATTAGGTTTGGGTCAATTAGGGAAAGGTAGGTCAGGTTAGGTTAGGTTAGGTTAGGTTAGGTGAGGGTAGGTGATGAGAAGATTAGGGTAAGTCGTGTCAGGTAGGGTCATGTAGGTTATCCCAGGTTAGATTAGGTAATGTAAGGTTAGACTAGGTTAGGTTAGGTTAGGTTGCGTTTTATTAGGGTAGGGTAGGTTGCGTGGGTCAGGCAGGTTGGGGTGGGATAGGTTATGTTAATTTAGGGTTGGTCAGGACGAGGTTAGGTTAGGTTAAGTTAGGTTAGGTTAAATCAAGTCCGGTTAGGTTAGAAATAAGACAAAAACATTACTAATCCGATGCTTTGCTGCCATATAATAGCACCAAAAGAATTTCTAATTACACTGAGTTAGAAAAATAAATTAAAAGGAAATTGTCAGTCTTGGGGGAAATCTCATTTTGTTCGGTGGTGTTTTTTTTTTTTTTTTTTTTTTAATTGTACTTCATCATAGTGTCCTATTGGGCTGCGGTAGTATACATTAAGACCCATACCACGTGGTATGTGGTATGTAATGAGAACTACACATTTTACATTTGCACACAAGTACCTATATACCAACAGACGTGAACATATAAAAACACAAATTAGGACTAATTAACTCGAAACTTTTTGTTGAATATAGAAACTCAAGAGAAAGCAAAATCAAAACAAACATGCAACTTTTGTCTATATACAATCGACATAAGATCATAAGTAAATAAGTACAGTACAAGAACATTATGCACAAGAACATTATCAACATGTAAGTATCTATGCTCGAATATATACACGCTATAAATACATGCATACTACAAACTTATATACATACATACATACATACATACATGCATGCATATTATATATATCATATATATATACATATATATACATATATATATATATATATATATATATATATATATATATATATATATATATATATATATATATATACGTACATTTGTACTTACACACATAGTTTACAAGCATACATACATACATACATATATACATACATACATACATTCATACATTTATACTTAAAAACATAGTTCACATACAAGAATACATACATACATACATACATACATACGTAGGTACATATACGCATACATGCATACAGTACATACATACAGGCATACGAACATACAAGCATACATACATTACATACATAATACATACATACATACATACATACACACATACATACATACATGCATACATACATACGTACATACACACATACATACATACATACACACGTACATACACATACACATATACATGCATACACAAAGACGTGCAAGCATAAAGAAACAGTCAAGTTTTGCAATAGACGCGACGAATCTTCCGCTTCAGGTTGCTGACAAGCATCTGTCCTCCCTACGTATCATGTTGCGTGGGGAAGCGGGGGGGAAGGGGGGTGGGGGAGAGGAGGAGAAAGGGAGAAATGAGGAGAAAGCGGTGGGGAGAAAGAGGGAGATGGGGAGAAAAGGGGTAGTGGGGAGAAAGAGTGGGGAGAGAGGGAGGTGTGGGGAGAAAGGGAGAAGTGGGGAGAAAGGGGGGAAGTGTGGAGAAAGGGGGAAAGAGGGGGAGAAAGGGGGGAAGTGTAAAGAGGCTCTCAGCCTCCACCTGAAAGACGATCCCAGACAGGAAAAGAACGAGAAGTGAAAGTAGGAAGGAACGTGAGATGAATTAACTGTTCTACTTACGTTCCGTGATCGAAGACAGAACCACGAGGAAGATGGACAGGGGCGGCCAGGACGCCAGCCACGAAGGCCGAAGTCCTCCTGGCGGAGTTGTGGTCGAAATCATCTTCAGGTGACGTCACTAACAGCGACAATGGCGACAAGGCTGGCGCCGGCGACGAGGAAGACGGTGACGCCAAATGACACTACGCATTTCCAGTTGGGCTAACTGTCGAAGCACTTTCGCGACGCGGAGGGGGCCGTGGTGGCGAATATTGTGGTGGTGAGTGTGGTGGTGATGGTGTGGTGGGTGTGGTGAGTATGGTGAGTGTGGTTAGTGTCGTGGATTGGCCTCACGGACCTGTACATCACACACGAAGGAATTCCGGTCACAACACTATTTGATTCTTTCACAACACTAATTGACTTTCCTGGTCCTTCGAATTTATCTATCCTCGTACGGGGCTAGAAAAGGAGGAGGAGGATGAAGAGGAGGAAGAGGAGGAGGAGGAAGAGGTACCTGGTCCTTCGGGAGAGGTCACAACTCCCGTCGGAGGAGTACGAGCTCCCGTCCGTGGAGTCAGAACTCCCAGAGGAGAAGTTAGAACTCCCGTAGAAGGAGTCAGCACTCCCACCGGAGGAGTGACAACTCCCGTCAGGAAAGGTCAATCAACTCCCACAAGGAAGACTCCTTCAACTCCTCGTCAAGACCGGATCCTCCTGATCTCAGGGGAGTACTGTACACTCCCTGTCGAAGTCACTCCCCCTTTGGTGTCAGCGCGTTGTCAGCCTCTGCCATCAAGGGCACTGGTGTCAGCGTTCATCTTTGTCACGCGAGAGCATTTTTGTGACAACAAACGTCTTCGAAAAAATCTGCAAAGAAAAAAGGAAGATGGGTCAGTGAACGAAGGCTTCTGCAGGAACTCAGGCAGTGGAGGAGGAGGAGGAGGAGGAGGAGGAGGAGGAGGAGGAGGAGGAGGAGGAAGAGGAGGAGGAGGAGGAGAAGGAGGAGGAGGAGGAGGAGGAGGAGGAGGAGGAGGAGGAGGAGGAGGAGGAGGAGGAGGAGGGAAAGAAAAACTCTTTGGGTAAGAAGCGAATCCTTCCCTAACCCCTGAGGACCTCCTCAGGGTTCCCTTGGGGCACTCTCTCCAAATCCCTGACGGATGTAAGAATATACTCACTCACAATGGACCAAATGGTCTCAAGTCGGTATTCATACTTTCTGATCGCAACCCTCTTAAGTATTTTGTTCATTTCAAGACGTGTGTTGACTAATGTCAAACGATTTTATTCAGTTTAGAGAAACCCCGTGTCCTTTTTTCCTTTATCTTAATTATCCTTTTCAACACCTTTGTTTAGTTTCAGAATTCTATTCTTGATAGAGCCGAGCAAACTTATCGGGAAATCATGGTTGGACAGGAGAGAAAGAGAAAGAGAGAGAGTAACAAGGAGTTACAAGAAATATAAGTACCTCAAAAGGTTTTACAACCCATGCTGAGGTGGTTCCATTATAAGGTTACCGGGGATTCACACTAGTATTTACACTGTAGCACCTTGTCTAATCGACTTTTGAACTGCTCAACAAAGGAACTGTTCACCATGTCCTTTGGCAGTCTGGTTCAAGTGTTGCAGATTTTATAGGTAAAACAAAAGTCACCAACCTTGTCACAAGAGTAACGAGGAGGTTCGAGCTTCCACCTATGATTGGGTGTGGCATTCACTTTCGAGATGAAGAGATCCCGATAGTCAATGTTATCAAATCCTTGAAGTATTTCGAAAACCTCTATTAATTATTCCCGCAATTTCCTAGTTTCTAGAGCAGCGGTTCTCAAAGTATGGACCGTGGAACACTAGAAAGCCATGGATGTTGACAGATGGGGTCTCCAAGTGAAAACCACTAGCAGTTAGTGGATGCAAAACGATCAAATTTAGTGTTGAAGTCATCTCCTGGAGGTTAAAGAACAGCAATTCATAAGTACGAGCTACATGCGAAAATAGGTTGAGAACCTCTGTTCTAGAGAAAAGTCCCAAAGCCTTGAGACGTTTCTGGAAGCCCGTGTGCCTAATGCCGGAAATAAGTTTCGTTGCTCGTGCCTAAACTCGTTCTAGCCTCTGCACGTCCATCCTCAAGTTTGGCGACCAGAACTAAACGTTATATTCCAGATGGGGACGAACTAGAGAATTATAAAGCGTCAAGACTATTTCTTGGTTCACGTAACGAAATTGTCTTCTCATATAACCTAAAAGCTTTTGTACTTTCTTTTCTATTTCTATACACTGTTTTGAGGATTTAAGGTCGCTGTTAATCAAGGCACTCAAATATTTTTCCAGTTCTGTGCTTGTTATGTCATGACCCAGAAGAGAATAGTCTGACATCTTGTTTGTGTGCCCGATGTGCATGATTGTGCACTTACCCAGATTAAATGGCATCAGCCACTTCTCGGACCTTCCCACTTTCTCTAAGTCTGACCTAAGAATGTCTACACTTTCAGATACTGCGACATTTGCTCCCAACTTTGTGTTATCCGCAAACTTAGCTATGCGGTTTACAATTCCAACATCTATATCATTGATATAGATGATGAAGAGGAGCGGACCTAATACAGATCCTTGAGGTACCCCACTGGTAACAGGACCAGGTAGACGAGGCCCTATTAATGACTACACGCTGTCTTCTATCTTTCAACCAGGCTTCAATCCAATTTAACACTGTTCCTCTAATACCCATGGCTCGAACTTTCGACATTAACCTCTTATGAGGTACCTTATCAAAGGCTTTCTGGAAGTCGAGATAAAGTATGTCGATTGCTCTGTTCCTGTCATATTCTTGAAGCATGACATGGAAGAACTCTATCAAGTTGGTTAAGCATGATCTGAAACGCCGAAAACTATGCTGCGAGTCCAATAACAGGTTATTTCCCTCCAGAAACTCAACTGTTCTATCCACAATGACACCTTCCAGTATCTTCTCTACTATGGAAGTAAGGCCGATGGGGAAGTAATTCCCCAGAGGTTCGCGATCCCATTTCTTAGAAACAGGAGTCACGTTTGCCTCCTGCCAGTCCCTAGGCACTTCTTCTGTCCGCAGAGACTCATTGAAGAGCTCTAGTAGGTGGGGAGCCACCTGCTCGCGAATCTCCCGCAGAGAGAGAGAGAGCAGAGAGAGAGGGAGAGAGAGAGAGAGAGAGAGAGAGAGAGGGGGGGGGGGAGAGAGGGAGAGGGAGAGAGAGAGAGAGAGAGAGAGAGAGAGGGGGGAGGGAGAGAGAGAGAGAGAGAGAGAGAGAGAGAGAGAGAGAGAGAGAGAGAGAGAGAGAGAGACGCGTGGGGAATTATATGATGTTCTGATATAGTGTAGACATGCTGAGAGAACGAGAGTAAAGAAAACGGAACAAAATAGAAAACGACTTAACAACAGAGAAAGAGAGAGAGAGAGAGAGAGAGAGAGAGAAGGAGAGGGGGAGAGAGAGAGAGGGAGAGAGAGAGAGACGCGTGGGGAATTATACGATGTTCTGATATAGTGTAGACATGCTGAGAGAACGAGAGTAAAGAAAACGGAAGAAAAGAGAAAACGACGAAACAACAGACAGAAGGAAGAGAATGGGCAAAGTTACTTATGGGGTGATATGTGTCAGGAAGAAGACAATGGACAGAGAGGGAAAAAGAGAGTAAAGGAAAGATGAGGGAGAGAGAGAGAGAGAGGGAGGGAGGGAGGGAGAGAGAGAGAGAGAGAGAGAGAGAGAGAGAGAGAGAGAGAGAGAGAGAGAGAGAGAGAGAGAGAGAGAGAGAGAGAGAGGAGATATGAGAGAAAGATGAGAGAAGGGGGGAGGGAGAGGGGAGAGAGAGGGAGAGGGACAGAGAGAGAGAGAGATGGGGAAGGGGGGAAAAGAGGGAGGGAGAGAGAGAGAGAGAGAGAGAGAGAGAGAGAGAGAGAGAGAGAAAGAGGAAGGGAGGAAAAGAGGAAGAGAGAAAAAGAGGAAAAGAGATAGAGAGAGAGATATATGAGAGTGATGAGAGAGATGAGAGCGAGAGAAAGGAGAAAGAGAAAGAGAAAGAGAGAGCGAGAGAGAGAGGAAGGAAAGTTGCAGAATGGGCAAATGGGGAAACGGGGAAATTTGGGAACTTTTTTCCCCACACACACTCACTGAACATAAAGAAGAGAGTCAATATGTGAGCAAAAGTTATCCGTGTGTGTGTGAATGTGTGTGTGTGTGTGTGTGTGTGTGTGTGTGTGTGTGTGTGTGTGTGTGTGTGTGTGTGTGTGTGTGTGCGTGTGTTTGTATACGTACCAATGCAAGTGCGTATATATGTATATAAGTATATCCATTTGTATGTATGTATGTATGCATGTATGTATGTACGTATGTATGTATACATGTATGTACGTATGTGTGTGTGTGTATTTATGTATGTATGTATGTATGAATGGTATGTATGGTATGTATGTGTGTGTGTATATAAGTATGTATGTATGTATGTATGTATGTATGTATGTATATATGTATGCATGTATGTATGTGTGAATGTATGTATGTAGGTATGTATGTAGGTATGTATGAATGTATGTATGTACAGTATGTGTGCATGTACAGTATGTATGTATGTGTGCATGTATGTGTGTATATGTGTGTATGTATGTATGTATGTACTGTATGTATGTATGCATGTATGCATGTATGAATGTATGTATGTACTGTATGTGTGCATATATGTATGTATCTATGTATGTACTGTACGTACGTATGTATATATGTATGTATGTATGTATGTATGCATGTATGTATGAATGTATGTATGTACTGTATGTGTGCATGTATGTATGTATGTATGTATGTATGTATGTACGTATGTATGTATATATGCTTCACGTGACTTTTGTTCCGCGTGGCGAGTTGTAGTTTATCGTATTGTTGTGGCATGTCACAGCGTGCAGCTTTTATACCCAATCTTGGGGGCATTCTTCACATTGCATTTTGTTTTCTTATCTATTTTAATGTGAACTCCTTTTTGCATGTTTATTATACTGATGGATTATACGTTCTTCTTCCTATTCCAATTTCTTTGTTCTATGACAATGCATGCTACGCGGGACATTTGTTCCATGGGGTGCATTGTGTTGCGTCCCATCGGCAGCGGGTTGGGTTCGTACATCCTTCTCTGTTTTTCTTTATTTATTCTATAGTAAACTCTTTGAATGTTTTTAAGGAAGTTTTGCTCATTTTGTATTGTAGTTTTATTTATATTTTTTTTGCTCATTTGTGTTTTTGATATGCTCTACCTGCGTTGGAATATAACGGTTACTGGGGAGACCTGTCCCAGTGTACCAGATATCCCCTATTTAAGTACATTTCCTATTGCTACCACTGTATTACCCTGAAGGCGAACCCCGGACAGGGTTCGAAACGTCGGAATAAATTGACGAACGTCGAGTCCAGCGTATACTTTCTTCCATAAAAATGGTTCCTGGACTCCAGCTATTTACGAGTATGTATGGGCCCATGTATGTATGTATGTATGTGCCCATGTATGTGCCCATGTATGTATGTATGTATGTGCCCATGTATGTATGTGCGCATGTATGTGCGCATGTATGTATGTGCGCATGTATGTGCGCATGTATGTGCACATGTATGTATGTGTACATGTATGTGTATATGTATGTGTACATGTATGTATGTATGTATGTGCCCATGTATGTATCTATGTATGTGCCCATGTATGTATGTATGTATGTGCCCATGTATGTATCTATGTATGTGCCCATGTATGTATGTATGTATGTGCCCATGTATGTATGTATGTATGTGCCCATGTATGTGCCCATGTATGTATGTATGTATGTGCCCATGTATGTGCCCATGTATGTATGTATGTATGTGCCCATGTATGTATGTGTGTGCCCATGTATGTATGTGCCCATGTATGTGTGTATGTATGTGCCCATGTATGTATGTACGCATGTATGTATACATGTATATACACATGTACATATGCACGTATGTGCGCATGTCTGTACACACACATCCCCCGATCCGACACGGAAACATAAACGCGAGTTGATTACGTCAGAGCAGGAAAAAAGTTTCGGGGCACAAATGAGTTGGTTCTGGTCTCAACAATAAAAATTTGTCAGCAATCAATTGCAGGAAAACACGAACACGAAATTATATCAATCAAGCCTAAAGTCAGCTCTCCCACCCTTCCTCCCCCTCTCCCCCTCCCCCCTTGTTCTGTCTAATTGTTGTTCTTCTTCACATTATAATGCTACGTTACTTAGCGCTAGCTTCCTTGCTCCCCACACCTCCGCATCTGCATCAACTCCCGCGTCGAGTTATTTCGCGTCGTTTAATTTTGGCGAATGGGGCGGGGGTGTTAAAACGGGAGGTCTAACCTTTTCCTATCCCCCCCTTACTCCCCTCCCAGCCTCCTCACTCACACATCCCCCCTCCCCCCTCCCCCTCTCCCCCCCTAACCCCGTTTGTGGTTGAGTTGCTGTCACAATAATCGACAATTCATTACGGACACTCTATGCCTCCATTCCTACCTGCCATCATCGAAAGTGATTTTTAGCGGAATTTATTGGACATAGGAACATGAATAATTATTAGAGCCAATTTATCACCATTTCCACCCCTTTCCCCTCCCCTCCCTTCCCCCATCCCTCCATTCCCCCCCCCCCATTCCTCGTCTTTCACTTTTTTCTGAATCTCTCCCCCAATTTTTGTTTTTTTTCTTCAAATATTTGAGGTTCATTTGATTTGTCCAGTACCATAAACATCATTTCGATATTCACAAAATTTGGCCTCCCTCCTCCACCTCCTCCTCCTCATCTTCCTTCTCCTCTTCTTCCTCGTCCTTCTCCTCCTCCTCTTCTTCTTTCTACTCCTCTACTAAATCCTACTCCTTCTCCTCCTCTTCTTCCTCTTCTTCTTCCTCCTCCTCCTCTACCTCTTCCTCCTTCTCTTCTTCCTCTTCCTCCTCCTCTTCTTCTTCCTACTCCTCCTCCTTCTTTTCCTCTTCGTCTTCTTCTTCCTCCTACTCCTTCTCCTCCTCCTCCTCCTCTTCTTCCTCGTCCTCCTCTTCATCCTCCTCTTCTTCCTCCTCCTCCTTATCCTCCTCTTCTTCCTCCTCCTCTTCCTCCTCCTCCTCTTCCTCCTCCGCCACACTCCGGGCGAGTAATGAGATGTAGAGTCGACGAAAATAAAAACCAATTTTCGTTGTCGCCGCCGACCAGAAAGCCTCGCCCATCATCAACATCACGTAATTGTTTTCGGGTTTGAATTTGAAAGTCATTTGAATTTAACGGCTTTTAACGAATTGTAGGCGCCCGTAGGTGCATTAATTTGACTCATACATTCGGGGACACGTCGTCCGTCTAAATTCTAGACTAGAATTTGGAGAGTTCGGGAATTTGGGGGGAACGGTTGAATAAAATCGTCGAGCGATATCAAGGATATATATGAAAGGTAACCACCGACTACGGGTTCATTCGGAAAAAAAGAGGAGGAAAAGAAAGAAAGAGGAGGAAAAGAGAGAGAGGAAAAGAGGGAAAGAGGAGGAAAAGAGAGGAAAAGAGAACAAGACAGAGGAAATGAGATATAGGAAAAGAAAGGAAAAGAGGAAAAGAGAGGAAAAGAGAGAAGAGGAAAAGAGAGAAGAGGAAAAGAGAGAAAGAGAGGAAAAGAGAATGGGTATGTGCACATACAGTCACACCAAAGCATACACCCACGCGGGGACACACATAAGAACATAATAAAGGAGGCTGCATGAGACCATAAGACCTACACTAGGTAGTTCCATGTCCGTTACCATTACATACATACAAGGCACAACGGTACAGTTCTCGACTGCTAATTCAGCGATCCGAGTTCGAGTCTCACCCAAGGTTGGAAAAATATCAGCATCGCTGCGCTACGAGCCGGCACTTCAACCCTGGAATGCACGGAGTTGTGTGTGTGTGTGTGTGTGTGTGTGTGTGTGTGTGTGTGTGTGTGTGTGTGTGTGTGTGTGTGTGTGTGTGTGTGTGTGTGTGTGAGGTCACCGCATTATCCATATATCGAGCTATATATGAGCTACGAGCTCTAATCCGGGATAGTAATAGCTGTCGATCACGAGCACAATACGTGATCCAAGACTTTGGTGTATCTCACACACACACACACACACACACACACACACACACACACACACACACACACACACAAATATATATATTTGTATATATATATACAAATATATATCCGTGAATATACATATACATACACAAACATGCACACACACATACATACATACATGCATACATAAACATATGCATACAAAAATACATACATACACGCACACACACATACAAATACACGTGCTCACATACGCACATGTGTATATACAGTATATACACAAACACGCATACACACATACACACACACACGCGCGCGCACACACACACATCCATACACGTGCACACACAAACACACACACACACACGTGCACACACACACACGGACGCACACAAATGGATTAATTTACTTGTCATGCATTTTATTCGCTAAGGTAAATTGAGAGAATA
>NC_134778.1:61737302-61757302 GCF_046742065.1 Oratosquilla oratoria | reverse complement strand
GTGGAGGGGGAGTAGGGGGAGGCCTAGGGCCGGGGGACGCACGTCTGAGTGAATCCACAGAAGGTTTTAGTGTAAAGCCAGATTGTGTAACAAGTGCTAGACCGGCTTTGATTGTGTTTTCTGGCCAAATTATCAGTCGAGCCTGACAGGACATAAACGTGCGTAATACTTCCGTGTGAAACATTGATACGTGCATATATATATATATATATATATATATATATATATATATATATATATATATATATATATATATGTATATATATATATATATATATATATATATTTTTTTTTCGGGGATATGACCTTAGGTCACTCACGTGTGAAGCAAGAGCATGACGCCTGAGCCATCCGGGTTTCCCAGGAAAGGAGATAGAAAAGTGACCAAGATGAAATGAGGAACAGAGTGGAACAGAGTAAAAGCACGAGGAGATAGAAAATGAGAGTAAAATGAGGGGGAATGAAAGACATAGAGATTGAGAGAAAGAGAGAGAGATAGAGAGAGAGAGGGAGAGAGAGAGAGAGAGTCCGCCATGTTTTCGTTCAAATTGTAACACAATTACGATGATGGTATTTGCATTTTACGTTACTCCCACTGCAAGATTGGCAGCCCACGCCGCTAGCCACACGTTCATGGCCACACGACTAGAAACGGGACCCCACGTCTACAAGTGCGCTGCTTTGTCGGAAATACCAAATACCGACGCGGTAACCGGGTTACTTGTTTGATCTACAAATATCTGAACGCGACCGAAGATTATCGAAATGTATTGTGCGGACAAAGCTTCCCTGGCCTCGCTTATGCCTTCTTCGTATGTTTTCGTTCTATTCCCAGATGGTTTCGGTCATTGTCTCCATGTCTGTCCTTCGGGCGAACTAAACCGTCTGGCATTTAGCGAAGCGAAGGTCTAAAAAATGTCTATCCCGTAGCAAAGGTGTTAATTAAGTACAAGAAATCTTTTTGTCTGTGTATCAACGCCACGGTACACGGCATGATTGACCAGTAAAAGAGAGAGAGAGAGAGAGAGAGAGAGAGAGAGAGAGAGAGAGAGAGAGAGAGAGAGAGAGAGAGAGAGAGAGAGAGAGAGAGGGGAGGGGGAAACAAAGATAAAGAGGGGGAGACAGAGCGAGAGAGGGGGGAGGACAAGGAAAAAGATAGAGGAGAGAGAGAGAGAGAGAGAGAGAGAGAGACAGAGAGAGGGTGGGGAGAAAGAAAAAGAAAGGAAGAGAGAGAGAAAGAGAGAGAGAGAGAGAGAGAGAGAGAGAGAGAGAGAGAGAGAGAGAGAGAGAGAGAGAGAGAGAGAGAGAGAGAGAGAGAGAGAGAGAGAGAGAGAGAGAGAGAGACAGAGAGAGAGAAAGAGAGAGAGCCGGGCAAACGGGCAGTCGGGCAGGCAGGTGGGCGGGCAGGAAAGCGTTCCCAGCGGCACTTAATTGGTTTGAAGAAGAATTACTTTTGGTTTTGTGCACCGGATCCCGCGGAGGGGGAGGGAGGGAAGGAGGGAAAGGAGGGAAGGAGGGGAAGGAGGGAAGGAGGGGAAGGAGGGAAGGAGGGGAAGGAGGGAAGGAGGGAAAGGAAGGAAAGGAGGGAAGGAGGGGAAGGAGGGAGGGAGGGAGAGAGGGAGGAAGGGAAGGGGGGAGGGATGGAGGGAAGGAGGGAAGGGGGCGAAGGAGGGGAGAAGGAGGGAAGGTGGAAGAAGGGGAGAAGGTGGGTAGGGAAGGAGGGGAGAAGAGGAGATGGGGAGAAGGTGGGTAGGGAAGGAGGGGAGGAGGGAAGGAGGGGAGGAGGGAGGGAGGGGAAGAGGGAAGGAGGGAAGGAAGGAGGGTAGGAAGGAAGGGAGGGAGAGAAGGAGGGAAGGAAGGAGGGTAGGAAGGAAGGGAGGGAGAGGAGGAGGGAAGGAAGGAAGGGAGGGAGAGGAGAAGGGAAGGAAGGAAGGGAGGGAGGGAAGGTGGAAGGAGGGGAGAAGGGGAGGAGGGGAGGAGAGGAGGGGAGGAGAGGAGGGAAGGTGGAAGGGAGAAGGGAGAAGGGGAGAAGGGGAGGAGGGGAGGGAAGGTGGAAGAAGGGGAGGAAAGGAGGGGAGATAATTTTATGCAAGGATTCCCTTAGAATGTTGTTTTGTCTGCCGTCAAGCGATTTTATTCAGATGTGAGAAACTCGTAGTCAGATTTCTTTTTCTTTTATTCCTAGCATCATTATGAACCGAAAAGTCTCATATCATCACGCCTTATCAATTCTTCTTCTTCTTCTTCTTCTTCTTCTTCTTCTTAATTTTTTCTCTCTTAATCTTCATCCTCCTCCTCTTCCTCTTCTTTTTGTCTTCTTCCTCTTCTTCTTCTTCTTTTTCGTCTTCTTCCTCTTCTCTTTCGTCTTCTTCTTCTTCTTCTTCTTCCTCTTCATCAGGTCAAAATGATGTCACAGAAGAGACTTGACCTAACTCGACCTTTAGACAATTCCAATCGGCTCAAGAACCCGATTTACTTCAATTAACCCTTTAGTACTTATTGGAACGATTTTGACACATTCTGTAATTTTATTCTGGCAAGGTATACAGGCGATTTAATTCCGTTTAGAGGAACTTCTTATCGACAGAAAAGGATAAGAGACCTGAATTGTTGCAATAAAATAAATTAAATTGATCAATTTCTTTTCTTCTTCTTTTGCCATCGTCTACTTCATTTCTATAAACAAAGTTATACACCAACACGCTTTGTTGTCAGAAAATTGATACACCAAATTCAAGAAATAGCAAAAATGCAAAGATCTCCTGAAGAACTGATATACGAGATCCTTGATAAGAGGGGGAAGGGGAAGGGGGAGTGGTACAAGGGAGAGAGGGGGACGGGGGAGTGGGATGGGGAGAGGGGGGACGGGGGAGTGGGACAGAGGGAGAGGGGGGGACGGGAGAACGGGGGAGTGGGATGGGGGAGAGGGGGGACGGGGGAGTGGGACAAGGGGGAGAGGGGGAGGGTGGACGGGGGAGTGGGACAAGGGCGAGAGGGGGAGGGGGAAGGGGGGACGGGGGAGGGTGGAAGGGGTAGTGGTACAAGGGGGAGAGGGGGGACGGGGGAGTGGGACGGGGAGAAAGGGGGGACGGGGGAGGGGGAGGGGGACGGGGGGAGAGGGGGACGGGGTAGTGGGACGCGAGGAGTGGGACGGGGGAGAGTGGGACGGGGGGAGAGTGGGACGGGGAGAGAGTGGGACTGGGGGGAGAGTGGGACGGGGGGAGAGTGAGACGGGGGGGAGAATGGGACGGGAGAGAATGGGACGGGAGAGAATGGGACGGGAGAGAATGGGACGGGAGAGAATGGGACGGGGGAGAGTGGGACGGGGGGAGAGTGGGAGGGGGAGAGTGGGACGGGGAGTAGGGGGACGGGGGAAGGAGGGTTTAAGGGTGACTACTCACCCATCGAGTCTCCCTGAGGTCCACCCTGAGAGGCACTTGTCTCGAGGAACAGTGGGTGAGTGCGAGGTGTGAGGGTGACAGAAAAGGTGAAGATAGGGTAAGGGTGAGGATGAGTGTAAGGATTAGGGTGATCATGAGAGTGAGAATGAGGGTGTGAAGGTGAAAATAAGGGTGAAGATAAGGGTGAGGATGAGTGTAAGGGTGAGGATGAGTGTAAGGATTAGGGTGATCATGAGAGTGAGAATGAGGGTGTGAGGGTGAAAATAAGGGTGAAGATAAGGGTGAGGATGAGTGTAAGGATTAGGATGATCTTGAGAGTGAGAATGAGGGTGTGAGGATGAGAGTAAGGGTAAAGATAAGGGTGAAGATAAGGGTGAGGATTAGGGTGATCATGAGAGTGAGAATGAGGGTGTGAGGATGAGAATAAGGGTGAGGATGAGTGTAAGGATTAGGGTGATCATGAGAGTGAGAATGAGGGTGTGAGGATGAGAATAAGGGTGAGGATAAGGGTGAGGATAAGGGTGAGGATAAAGGTGTGAATAAGGGTGAGGATTAGGGTGATCGTGAGAGTGAGAATGAGGGTGTGAGGATGAGTGTAAGGATTAGGGTGATCATGAGAGTGAGAATGAGGGTGTGAGGGTGAAAATAAGGGTGAGGATAAGGGTGAGGATATGGGTGAGAGAGAGGACGAGGCTGAGGACGAGAGCGATGTTGAGGTCGAGATCAAGGGTGAGGGGGTGAGGTGAAACTCGAGGCCGAGGGTCGATTTCTCATTATTTGCACACTGGAGAGGGTAAGTTTCGATCTCGGGAAGGGAGGGGCCAGATTTCAAATTGTTTCGTAATCGGCCGACGGGACCCGCCCGTGTGTTGTTCAGCGGCGCTGAGGGACAATTCCGTATCGTTTCGTTCAATGCTTAGCCGATCAAGGGTAATGTCTTTGAGATGGGATACCCGGCCCCCTAGGGAGACCGTAAGTAGGAGAGGAGGGGGAGGGGGGGAGAGGGGGAGAAGGGGAGAGGGGATAGGGGGAGAGGGGGAAAGGGAGAGGGGATAGAGGGGAGAGGGGGAAGGGGAGAAGGGATAGAGGGGAGAGGGGGAAGGGGAGAAGGGATAGAGGGGAGGGGGAGGGGAGAGGGGGAGAGGGGGAAGGGGAGAGGGGGAAGGGTAGAGGGGGAGAGGGGGGAAGGCGGAAGAGGGGGAGAGGGGGGAAGGGGGAAGAGGGGGAGAGGGGGGAAGGGGAAAGGAAGAGGGGGAAAGGGAGGAAGGGGAAAGGGAGAGGGGGAGAGGGGGGAAGGGGAAGGGGAGAGGAAGGGGAGAGGAAGGGGAGAGGGGGGAGGGGAAGGGGGAGGAAGTTGGTGAGGAAGAAGGGGAAGATGGGGGATGGGGATGGGGAGAGGAGGGGGAAGGGAGGGGGAGAAAAGGGGGAGAGGGGGACGTGGGAAGAGAAGGGGGGATGTGGCAGGGGGGAATTTACTTCACTTATTATTTTCATTCACCAGCGTAGATCCTGGGAAGGGGGGCATAGGGGTGGGGAGGATTTATCTCCCCCCACTACTGGGCTGGGGGGTGGTGATAAATCAAGTAATCATCCCCCTATAAATCAGTGCTATAATATAAACATATGAGCATATAAGCTAGTCATCAACACCCCTCCCCTCCGAAACCCGGTTGAAGGGGGGATTAGGGGGAAGGGGGGATTAGGGGGAAGGGTGGGTGGGGGAGAGAGACCCATCACTCTACCCCCCCAAAAAAAAAAAAATCCGGGGTTTTGGAAATATTCCGTTGCTCCATCTTCCTCTCTCCCCCTCCCCCTCCCCCTCTCCCCCGGGGGAGGGAGGGAGAGGTACTCGTAATGAGAACGATAACACGCACGAATTTGGTAAGAATGACCCTTAATACGATATTTTTCTAACCTGATTACGTCCTGTGACGTCATTGAGGGCAAGGAGGGGGAGGGGGAGGAGGAGGAGGAGGTGGAGGGGGAGGAAGGGGAGGGGAGGCGGAGGGGAGGTTGAGGAGAAGAAGGGGAGGTTGAGGAGAGGAAGGGGAGGAAGTGGAGGAGAGGAAGGGGAGGAAGTGGAGGTTGAGGGGAGGAAGGGGAGGTTGAGGGAAGAAAGGGGAGGAAGGGGAGGTTGAGGGGAGGAAGAGAAGGTTGAGGGGAGGAAGAGGAGGTTGAGGGGAGAAAGAGGAGGTTGAGGGGAGAAAGTGGAGGTTGAGGGGAGAAAGGGGGAGGGGGAGAAAGGGGGAGGGGAGGAAGGGGAGGTGGAGGAAGGGGAAGGGAGGAAGGGAAGGGGGAGGAAGGGGAGGGGGAGGAAGGGGAGGGGGAGGAAGGGAAGGGGGAAGGAGGAGGAAGAGGAGGGGTGAATCATGACCTGACCTTGCCGTTCTCCACGTTATCTTGTTTCGTTTTGTCTTATTTTAATTTATTTCATTTGACCTTGTTTTTACTTTTCTTTATTTTGCCTTTTAGGCCCGTGACCTTGCATTGCTGGTCCGCCATTTTTTTTTTTTTTTTTTTTTCTGAGATTAGGAGTTGTCGCTTCTTCGCCTTGTGACAAATTCTTGGACTAAGGATTTTCTTTTTTCTTTTTTCTTTTTTCAAGATAAGGAGTTAAGCTTTCGGCACCGTCAGCCAAATTCTCAGATTTTTTTTTTTTTTTCGTTTTCTTTCGAGTCTGTGACGTCACCTAAACTGAACAAAACCGTCTGATGTCATTCAGAATAGATTAAGAACATAAGAATGAAGGAGACTGCAAGAGACCATAGGGCCTACACTAGGCCGTTCCATGTCCATTACCACCTATCTTCCCCATCTAAGAGGCTGTCTAACCTTTTCGCCGATAGTTTCAGCGCTCGCTACATGATTACTAAGTCTATTTCATTCGTTGACCACTAAACATTAGTATAACCATCTCAGTGTTCGGCATAGGTCGAAACAGGCTACAGGACGTTGTTATAATCCCGATAAAGACACTTTCAAAATATCCTAATTTCTCTCCTTCGTTTTCTGTACAAATTGTATTTATCATTATTACTATTGTTATCATTAATGGTATCATCATCATCATCATTATTATTATTATCATTATTATTACTATTATTATTATTATTTGGATGATCACTGGCTGAGCGGTTTAGAGCGTCGCTACTTGCGGCAGAGATCGAAGTGACGGCAGTTCGAAACCAGCCGCCGGCGAGTTGGACCAAGGATATGGTTTTATTACTTTCCACGGTACAAAGTCCTCTGTAAGGGGCACTGTCCTAGCCTCCTGATAGGGGGGGGGGAGTTTGCGACGTTAAACTATATCATCAGTCATTATTATTATTATCATTATTAATCAAATCATTATCATCATTACTATTTTCAATAACGTTATCATCATTTACATTATTCATTTACATATATGCAAGAGTAACGACTGGAAAAGAGAAACTAAACGAAGCAGAGCGTTTTCGTACATTACATCCAGTGTAAAAGTACTTTGCATTGGGTGTAATATACGAAAGCGCTCTGCTTCGTTTAATTTCTCTTTCCCAGGGATCCCTCTTGCACAGCTGAACACAAGTTACCAGCGTTTCCTATTAGCATATATTTATATATATATTCACAATTGTACAAGACAAATTCCGACATCCACCTCAGACAGAAATACCCCCCCCCCCCCTAAATGAAAAGGAGACTTTCCCGAGCAGAAAGGACAAATGTCCCCCAGATGCGGACATTTGTCCCAGGGGCGAGGTTAAGTATGACAAACCGCCGTTCTAAATACCGGTGGGATTGTTTGCACGTACAGTCGCTGACAAAAGTCTTGCAACAATCCTACAGAATCCAGTCCACGCAGAAAAAAACGCGTTTTTCTATATCTTGATCTATACGAGATATTGGACTATACAGGCAGTACCGTATAGAGAAATATAGAAATATAGAAACCTGAGCAATAAGAATAAAAAATGAAATTAAATTAAAAAAGTAATAAATATTCCGTATTACATAACTCATGACGTCGGTTGTAAATTAGAGTAAAACAAGTCACTTGTTCTGATATGTAAGTTTATTCAATTTCTTGCGTACCGAATAGTAGCCTACTTTTATTTTGCTATCATGGCTGCCGCCAGACGATTTTATCCAGTTATATGTTATAGATACGGTCGAGCTCCATGAGGATGAATCTGCTGTCTACCTGGGAGATCGACAGGAGGGGTAGACGAGGCGTTTATCTAACCAAAGATAGGTTTTCTTCCCTATTTTGTTAACTTTGGGTTTGCAATTCCTCAGATTCAATTAAATCATAAGTTTTCAAATGTTCCTAAATAGCTTCACGAGATTTGTAGTAAAACTTGATATGAGAATTTCTTCACAACTTTTCTATTTTTTTCTTTTTTTCTTGCGAAGATCAAAATTTATTGAATTACTGTTTCTTGTCATTTCCTCGATTTTCTTATTCACGAAATCAGCAACACGATATTAGCTGAGAATCGCATAACCAAAAATTATAATAAAAATTATAATAGTAATAGTAATAATGATAATAATAACAACAATAATAAGTGCTAATAATAATGATTAATGATAATAATAATAATAATAATAATAATAATTAACAATAATAACAACAATCATAATGATAAAGATAAAACTAATAGTATTAATAATGAAGATGATAATAATGATAATAACAAATAATAATAACCACAATAACCACAACAATAATAATAATAATAAAAATAAAAATAATAATGATAATAATAACGCTGATAATAGTAATAATAATAATAATAACAACAATAATAATGTTAATAATAATGAAATTAGAACGACAATAAAGAAAAGAATCTTCGTTACGCTTCAACAGTGCGACGACATGACGTCACGACGCAGACCTACCTGAGGGACAAACGCGACGCAGCCTCCGACTCCCGCGACCTCAATCACGTGAATTCACGTACCATGTGCTTTCATGCACGTGGCGTTATACACACACACGCACGCACGCACGTGTTCACGCACTATGTGAGATACGATAAGCCTTGCACGTACATTTTAAAAAACAAACGATGCACTTGTAACACTTTGTCATGATAAAAAATTACATTTTTTCCAAATCCTGGGTTAATTTCTTTTGCTGAATAAAATCGTCTGGCGGCATCCAGAACAAAGTATTCTAAGGACGTCACTCTGTAGATGGAAGCCATGCGAGAAACTTCCGTCTCAAGTAGACAACCCGCGAAGACCTGAGTACACAGGAAGCGGGCACCCCGCATTCCAATTGCACGTTCTTCTCGCCCGTCACTCGCTCCTACCCGACGTCATCCAATAGAAATTCACTCCTGGCGCTCCACCTCGAGCGTCACCCTTACCTGTAGACGGTCCCCCTCCGTCACTCAAGTCCCACTTGAAGCATCAAGTCCCACTTCTATAAGATTTACCACCTTCCGTACGGAGTGGCACTTTATCCCTTCCCTTCAGTAGATTTTATTCATCTCCGGAGACTCCTTCCGGGCTATGTCTCCTACCCGGACAACTTTCCGGGGCCCAGGAAAGGTCTCCTCCCCAGGAGACCACACCAACACGTCTCCACGACCGTCCACGACTTAAAACTCATATCCCCTTCGCCAGGTCGTTTTATTCGTCCGAGGGAAATTTCTCCTCACCCACGTATGAATACTCATCACTCAATCTCGTCTGGGATCCATTTTCTATCCATCCATCGTCAACTTCAACCACTCAATGCTATAGTGGCTCTCTCAATACTCATACAACGCTTAGCACCCCAGTCGGAAGTAGGGAGAGGAAAAGAGGGAGGGGGGGGCGCTATCCCCCCCTTCCCCCTCCCCCCACTGTCACTAATGACGTTGAAAGCGATGCAATTGTTTCAGACTTCCAACCAGCAACCTCCCCCCCCCACCAATTCCTCCCCCCAATCCCCCCCACGCCAATCATCTAACAATCCCAGCTCGAGTGATCGATCACGGTAAATCACATCAATCACTCGCCAGGTCCGGCACTGTTCTGGCAACGGATTCCTTTAATCGTATTTGTACTCGGTCCGGGTTCCCCCCCTCCCCCCACCTCCCCCGGGGGAAAGTGTCCGGGGGGTTTCCTTTGCCCGGATCCGGAGGCGAGAATGTCTTTTTCCGGGAGAAAAGTTTGTTCTTCTTCTTCAATTGTCAACTCATGTCCATTGCTCTTTTCCATCGATAGGACACTGACAGTCACCAACCACACGTTCCGAAACGTAAATCCATCACCGACTTGGTCACCGAATACACAAGTTCACTCCAGAACCTTACCCAAAACAAACCCGAACGAAAACCTCAAACAACAAAAAATCCGCGACAACGAAAAAGTAAAAAAGAAAAATATAAACATAACTCTCCATCGTCTTCATCTCACCTAACGCGAAAAGCAACTTCGAAGGACCACAAGGGAGCACACTATTCCAGATCGCCGCAAACACAAACACTGAGTACGGAGCACGAGGCGCGGGACCGCGAGCGAAGGGAGGACGAGCGCGCGCACGTCCGTTCCCGTTGATAGCGAGTGAGGCACTGAAGCTCGGAGACTTTGCGAGACTCGAGTGCCGTCCCTTCGCCTGGCCACATGTCAATGTGTGTCTGCGTGTGTGTGTGTGTGTGTATGGATGCGGGTCAGCATGCGCGTACACACGCGTGCGTGCGTGAGTGTGTGTGTGTGTGTGTGTGTGTGTGTGTGTGTGTGTGTGTGTGTGTGTGTGTGTGTGTGTGTGTGTGTGTGTGTGTGTGTGTGTGTGTGTGTGTGTGTGTGTGTGTGTGTGTGTGTGTGTGTGTGCGCGTGTTTGTGTGTGTGTGTGGATGCGAGTCAGCATGCGCGTACACACGCGTGCGTGCGTTCGTGTATGTATATGTGTATGTGTATATGTATGTATATATGTATGTGTGTGTGTGTGTGTGTGTGTGTGTGTGTGTGTGTGTGTGTGTGTGTGTGTGTGTGTGTGTGTGTGTGTGTGTGTGTGTGTGTGCGTATTAATTCACCTTCCTTTTCTGAGTGTCCCCTACTCCTCCCCTTTTCCCATTTCCCTGATCCCTTTGCCAACTTGTCTCATTTCTCAACACCCCTTCCTTCCCCTCCTCCTCCTCCTCTCTCTCTTTTCCTCCTTATAGTTCCCTTCCTCCACCCAATTCCCTCACCCTATTCTCTCTATCTATCTATCTCTATCTATCTCTCTCTCTCTCTCCCCCCTCTCCCTCCCTCCCCCCTCTCTCTCTCCCTCTCTCTCTTTCTTTTCCTCCTTATAGTTAACTTCTTCCACCCAATTCCCTCGCCCTATCTCTCTCTCTCTCTTCTATTTCTCTTTTTTCTCTCTCTTTCTATTTCTCTTTCTATCTCTCTCTCTCATGTCTAACCGTAATCGTTGAAAGAAACGGATGTACATGGGAGACAGAAGAGGAGGAGTTAGCACCTCTACACCCCATAGCCACACCCACCCTTCTCCCTTCTTCCCAGGAGCCTTCCCCCCCCCACTCCTGGTCGTCTTCCAGAGAGACACCCAAACTATCCCTCCCTTTCTCCCAGCAGACACACTTTATCTCCCACAACGACATAAGCGGGAATTCTGATTCACCAGCCAATCAACGCGGCGACATCGTGTCTCTATCTGGCGTTTGGCGACCAGGCAGGCTACTTGTCTTATCGTAGTATCAAAGAGGGCTTCTTTGTTCTAGGCTTCCTGGTCACAGGCGTCCTCGATGGTCCTACGCTGAGAGTCCGTGTCAAAGGCATTTTGGTACGATCTCAAAGCGCCTCTCTCGAAGTCCCTCTCTCGAAGTCCACCTCTCGAAGCCCCTCTCTCGAAGTCCCTCTCTCGATGTCCCTCTCTCGATGTCCTTCACTCGAAGTCCCTCTCTCGAAGTCCCTCTCTCGAAGTCCCTCTCTCGATGTCCCTCTCTCGAAGTCCCTCTCTCGAAGTCCCTCTCTCGAAGTCCCTCTCTCGAAGTCCCTCTCTCGAAGTCCCTCTCTCGAAGTCCCTCTCTCGAAGTCCCTCTCTCGAAGTCCTTCACTCGAAGTCCCTCTCTCGAAGTCCCTCTCTCCAAGTCCCTCTCTAGAAGTCCCTCACTCTAAGTCCCTCACTCGAAGTCCCTCTCTCGAAGTCCCTCTCTCGAAGTCCCTCTCTCGAAGTCCCTCTCTCGAAGTCCCTCTCTCGAAGCCCCTCTCTCGAGGTCCTTCACTCGAAGTCCCTCTCTCGAAGTCCCTCTCTCGAAGTCCAGCTCTCACATCCGTCCACCAAAGACAAGTTCCCGGGCCAAAAGGACCCCGGGAAAGGCGTCTGCGCCTCTTCTGGACGTTTCTCTCTCTAGCAAATCGGGTCGGGTATGGGTGCGACCCTCTCCCTGAGGTTAAAGACTTCAGTAGTTAGCCAAGTTGCCGCCAGGGGGTTTCATTCAGCTGAGGGGAAGCCCCATCCGAAAGGGGTCATCATCAATAAACTTGAGTTTCTCTATGATTTCTAGATTATGACCATAAAAATATACTAGTCAGGGTCTCCACCGTGATAATCTTGAAGAAGTGGAGATTAGTTTTGTTCCTATGAGTACCCAACTCGACTAGTATCTTTTTGTCTATTCCCAGGTGATTTTATCCAGCTGAGGGGAGAGTCTGGATGACCAAAGGGGAGATAATTCAAGAGAAACTAAACGTACAGCGCCTTTGGTTCTGTATCCAAAAAACCTTGAAAGTTCAACTGCACTCACAGGGTCTGTCTGTCACTAACCCTTCCCTCCCCCCCTTTCCTCTCTCCTTCCTCTCTTCTTTCTCCTTCCTCGCTCTCTTCACCTACTCCCCTTGTTATCCTTTTTTCTTCTTTCCAGTCCAAAGCCCTGGAAGAGTCCTTCAGGATGCTTTTTCCTCTCCTCTCCTCTCCTCTCCTCCTCCCCCCTACTCACACTTTTTCTCTTTATCTTCTTACTCTTCGCCTCCTGTCCTCCACATCTCTGTCATCCTCTTCTCAGTTTAATCTCGTTAGTTTTCTACATCATAAACATACAGATGATCTTGAGGATATTTACGTGGGGGAAATTTGGTTTGTCGTGAATGTAAAATGTTTGAACGACGTGTTGGACACGTCAGTGAAGCTGAGTAACATAAATACATTAATCATAACACGATAGCCTCGAAGCTCAGATAATGGGGGAATCTTTCTCTTGTATATTTATCCTGCCTGCCGCCAGGTAACTCTATTCACCTGAGGGGAATCCACTGCTTCCTAAAGAAGTTATGATGAATGTAACAAGTTCCCTGAATTGAATTAAATCATTTGGCGCAAGCCACAATAAAATGGAGAGTGCTACTATCCGGTACGCAAGGTTTAATGATTGAGGCTGGAACCCTTTGGCGCCAAGATCCACAGAGATGAATAAAATCGCCTGACGACAACCACAATAAAATAGAGAGGATTACCTGGTACGAAAATGGTTAGGAATGTTTACTGGTTTAGTTAACCCCTGGGAATTAGGTTAAGAAAGACAAAATTCCGTTTGTAAAAATGTTTAGATTTTTGTTAAATATCTACCGCGGGATTAAAGTAGCGAGACCATTTATCCTTCTTTAAAGTATGGGAGTGAGGGGGAGTGGGAGAGGTGATGCTCTCCTCACCTGAATAAAAATCACCTCGTCGAAGCCAGAAAAAAGACATACAAGCCAGATCACCTGCGTCCACGGACCAAGAAACTCAAACTAAAAATATAGAAAGATAGAGGAAAAATATACAAATCTTTTTATAACATTCCCATAGATTTATCCGCTTTTATTCTTTATCTTTGCTAGTTTCCCTCTACTGATTTTTTTCCCATTTTACTGCGTTTCTGTGTCTCTTTTCATCTATCCTTTACTCTTCTTCTTTTCTCTTCTTCCTTCTTCTTCTTCTTCCTCTTCCTTTTCTCTTCTTCCTTCTTCTTCTTCTTCTTCTTCTTTTTCGTCTTCTTCTTGCTCTACTTTCTCCTTTCCCCTATCCATCCCAATCTCTTTCGTTTCTTCCTCTTTTTCTTCATTCTCTTCTTTCACATCCAACTTCTCTCCCTCTTCCTCCTCCTCCTCTCTTAATCCTTCTCCTCCTCCCCTCCTTATATTCTCTCGTAGTATCTCCTCTCCTCCCCCTCCTTTCTTTCCCTCTTTCGTCAAATCCACTTTTCCCTCTCATCTCCCCTTTCCCCTCTTCTTCCCTTTTTACCAGGCTCACCTCTCGCCCTTCCCCTCTCCTCCTCCTCCTCCTTCCTACCCTCTCCTTCCACTCTCTTCCTCCCTCCCCCCTTCTCTCCATTTCCTTTCCATTTCCCGACACCCAGAGAGAGCTTTGTCCCGCTTTACTGCCACTCCCCTCTCTCTTCTCCCCTCTCTCCTCTCCCCCTTCTCCTCTCTCCTCTCCCCTCTCTCCTCTACCCTCTCTCCTCTCCCCTCTCTCCTCTACCCTCTCTCCTCTCCCCTTTCCCCTCTCTCCTCTCCCCCTTTCCTCTCCCTTCTCTCCTCTCCCCTCACTCTTCTCCCCTCTCTCCTCTCCCCTCCCCTCTCCCCTATCTCCTCTCTCCTGTCCCCTCTCTCCTCTCCCCTCTCTCTTCTCCCCTCTCTCTTCTCCCTTCTCTCTTCTCCCCTTTCTCCTCTCCCCTCTCTCCTCTCCACTCACTCCCCCAAATTCCTACCCTCCCCAGTTTCCGAAATCCCTTCTACTCTCATTCTCCCCTCCCCAACCTGTACACTCTCCCCCCCCCTTTTTGTGTGCTTGTTTTCTTCTTTTAACGTACTGTAAATTGCCCCCCAGGACTATTCCCTCACCCCATTTCCCCCCCACATACACGCTCTCTTTGCTCCCCTCCCCCACACTGACCTCTCTTACCCCTTCCTCCCCATCCCCCCAAAGGCTCACTATCTACCTTCCTTATCCTCCCCAACCCCCCAACTATCCTAGAAGAACAAGATCTAGGGTTCAGTAATAGCTATTAAATCAAATCCTTCAACACGAGTTTTACCTTTCAACAAATCAACTTTATCTTGTGTCTCCAACTTCCCAACTCACCCTTCCCGCCTCTCTCAAACCTCCAACCCGTGTCGTCTTGTCCTACACCCTCATCAGCTGTTCTTCTCGTCCACCCGTCCACATCCACCACGTCCACTGGAGTTCTTCCACCTCCTCAATCCACTCCCTCCCTTCCACCCCTCTCAGCTTTTTAAGTCTTGTACGAGACTTCTTAAAGTAGAGAAAGTCTGAAGTTTTCCCGCTTGTGGACGAATCAAGTAATTGTATTTCGCTTAACAAGATCAGTCAAAATATCTAAGAAAAAAACATACACACACACATACATACACGCACACACACACACACATACTGTGTGTGTGTGTGTGTGTGTGTGTGTGTGTATATGTATATATATATATATAATATATATATATACATATATATATATATATAATATATATACATATATATATATATATATATATATATATGTGTGTGTGTGTGTGTGTGTGTGTGTGTGTGTGTGTGTGTGTGTGTGTGTGTAATTTATGCACATTGGAAGTAAAATATATATGAAAATTTGTATAAGTACTTTTGTCTTAGCTGTGATTTTCTTTTCGTTTTTAGTTTTTTTTTCTGTAGTTTAAAGAGTACAGTACAGTATGGTTAAATTATAATTACGAAGAATTTTTTGTTCTATTCCATTACCACGCAAACACATATTTCAATTATTTATTTTTTGCATTTGAAAGATCTATTTTTCACCCTGGAAAGGTTATGTTAGGTTAGCTTATGTTATGTTATGTTATGTTATGTTATGTTATGTTATTGTATGTTATTGTAGGTTAGATTAGGTTAGGTTAGGTTAGGTTAGGTTAGGTTGGGTTGAGTTGGGTTAGGTAATGTTAGGTTAAGTTAGATTAGGTTAGGTTAGCTAGGGTTAGGTTAGCTTGGGTTAGGTTAGGTTAGGTTAGGTTAGTTTAAGTTAGGTTAGGTTAGGTTAGGATAGGTTAGGGTAGGTTAAGTTAGTTTAGGTTAGGTTTAGGTTAGGTTTAGGTTAGGTTAGGTTAGCTTGGGTTGGGTTAAGTTAGGTTCGGTTAGCTTAGGTTAGGTCAGGTTAGGTTAGCTTAGCTTAGGTTAGGTTAGGTTAGGTTAGGTTAGGTTAGGCTAGGGGCTATGGGACAACATAAGCTTCATACTGAATATCGGTGTTTGCGTGATTCTGGAATTTAAAAAGTTTAGATTGGACTAACGATGAAATTTTTACATGATATCGAAAAACTATAGACCAGAGAAAAAAGCTCAAGACTTTTTGGCTTTTGCTACGGAAAAAACAAACAGTTAGGAAGATAGAAACTATACATACGAGTAATTACATCACGTAGAGTGTAAAAAATTACCCCAATTTTTTTTCATCCATTATCCTGTCAATGCGAGGTAGTTAGACATGACAGCCTTTGTCAGAAAAACAAAAGATAATGGACAGAAATCTAATTAACATGTTCAACTTGAAAACAATCAATAACCACGAAAACGACACGATTCAGCCCACGGAGCACCACTGTGTCTACAAAACAGACTTTGAATGATCCCAGTTACCGGATACCATACTGTAAGTATTAATAAACATACTGTAAGTCACCAATACTGTAAGTCACATTGTAAGTCGAGGACACTAAGTCACCAACGAACACAAAGAAAAATAATCGATATATATTCAACTACACACACAACAAGGTCTCAGATATAGCCATTCACAGTGTAAGTCAACAATACTCTAAGTCACCGATGAACACAAAAAAAAATTATCGATATATATTCAATACACACACACACACAACAAGGGCTTAGGTATAGCCATTCACACTGTAAGTCAACAATACTCTAAGTCACCGATGAACACAAAGAAAAATTATCGATATATATTCAATACACACACACACACAACAAGGGCTTAGGTATAGCCATTCACACTCTAAGTCAACAATAATCTAAATCACCTTTGAACACAAAGAAAAATTATCTATACATATTCAATACAAACACACACACACACACAACAAGGGATCAAGTAAGTCAACAATGCTCTAAGTCACCAACGAACACAAAGAAAAATGATCGATTTATATTCAATACACACACACACAAGGGCCCATTCACCATCCACTCCCTTCAATCTCTCCCTATTCGTTATACTCAGTTTATCATCTTCATCTCTACACCACGCCTCGCCATTAACAAAAGGATTACCGCTTATCGATGAAACATGAAACTAACACCCACTTCTCAAAGTCACGGTGGCTTTTAAGAAGTCCCATGTCTATACGCAAAGCAAAACAAGTTGTATTCCAACGGGGCACTATGCGTTCAAACGAATGACATTAACATAAGAACACACCTAAGAATGAAGGAGACTGCAAGAGACCATAAGGCCTACAATGGGCAGCTCCGTATCCATCACCACCTGTCATCCCCATCCATAAAGCTGTCTAATCGTTTCTTAAAACAACCGATAGTTTCAGCGCTTACTACATGGTTACTAAGTTTATTCCATTCGTCGACCGCTCTATTAGTAAACCAATTCTTGCCTATTTCCTTTTTAAATCTAAATTTGTCCAGTTTGTAACCATTGCTGCCAGTCCTGCCCTGTTGTTTTAATATGATGACCTTGTTTGCATCACCCTTGTTAAAGCCTTTGATCCACTTGAACACCTCTATTAGATCACCCCGCACTCTGCGTCTTTCTAGAGAGTGTAAGTTAAGGTGCCTAAGTCTCTCTTCGTAAGGCAAATTTGTAATAGTCCATTAACTTGATGAGATTAATGAATACAGCACTAGATGGGTTGTTAGGAAACACTGCCAGTGTATTTTTAGATGATAGTTTCAATAGTTTCCCAAACAGCAACTGAGCACTTTAAGAAATTAGATTTGGCATTCTCAAGACTGGTTGAAGCAAGGTTGGAAGTGAAACTTGAAAAATGTAAGTTTTTAGTGGACAGTAACCCTTCAATACATTCCGGGTCTTCTAGTGAGTTCATCGTTTCCAGACTGGATCTCGATACTTGTTCCGAAGTCAACACTCCTGTAAAAATTCAGTCTCTCCTCGTTGTCTGTGGTCCTCAGAGGGATAAGTGACGACGGAGTGGACATCGGCGTGAATCATGTCCCCGTGCCCGAGGGGCTGGCATTCGATCTCCGGACTCTACTCAAGATCTCCATCGATTTTTTTTTTCCTTACATACAGACTACCCCACTACTATTCTTCCGCCTCTTACTATTCTTACTACTACTACCCTCTTCACTACTATCATAACCATCACCACTTAGATCCCAAAATGTGGGTCTTACTTGTGGATAACAAGGAACAAAGCATAAGATCATAGAGCTAGAAAATCCTTACAGGCATTTCTTCTTTATTATTTTCTTATCTATCTATATTAATAAATTAAAAAAAAATTAATAAGTTCTTCTTTATAAAAAATAAATATTCTTTAATAAAAATTAAAGAATATTAAGAATTCAAGAAGAAACATTTTCCCCTTACAAAATAAAAGTACCAGTTGATAATCATTTTTTTTTTTCTAAATAATCAAAATTAGATATTCATACCTCAAGTTTCAAGTCCTGAAACCCCTTAGGGAATATGAATACCCTAAACTTGAGAACTAATATTCTAGAATAAATATTGTGAAGGTAAGGATATAAGAACATAGGAATGGAGGAGACTGCAGGAGACCATAAGGCCTACACTAGGCAGTTCCATGCCCCTTATATCATCTTCTTTTAAAACAATCAATAGTTTCATCGCTCACTACATGGATACTGAGTCTATTCCATTCGTTTGTCACTCTGTTAGTAAACTAAGTCTTGCCTATTTCCTTCTTAGAGGGGATTTACACGGTGTAACGGTTCGTCGAACGCGGTTCGACAGACACGTGTCTAAAGTGGTGTGTGAACGTGTGAACGGGGTATATGGGGTTTAACCAACGTGTTCGACAACCAAATACCCCGTTCACACGTTCACACATCACTTTAAACACGTGTCTGTCGAACCGCGTTCGACGAGCCATTAGACCATGTAAATCCCCCTCTTAACCTCTTCGGTACGATGACGTCACGAGATGCGAGTGAGTATACGAGGACCACAGTACTGGCGTCTTGATTATATTTATTTTGTAGTTGCAGTCGAGTGCCCCCTCATGATCATATTTTCTGTGGTTATTATTAATCAGAGTGAAAGAAAACGAGTAATACAGCTGTAACTTTATATTTCATAACACGATTGTTGTGGTGCATCATCGAGTTATCGTACCTCAGGCAGATGATGCTGTCCACGAGAATTTGGTTTGTATTGATGAGGTTAAACCTAATTCCGTAAAGAAACAAACATATAGAACATGGGAAGTGTTTCATCAACGAAGAGCACATATTCTCAAGAACGTCCAATGAGGGACACAGCTCCTCTAAGGGCTATGTCTATAAACAATACAGGAGTACCAACTGCTGAGAGTTACTAACTGTTGAGAGATGCAAAACAGTGTTACCAACTGTTGAGAGATACAAAACAGTGTTACCATCTGTTGAAAGATACAAAACAGTGTTACCAACCGTTGAGAGATGGAAAGCAGTGTTACCAACTGTTGAGGAGACACATTCTCTGACCGAGATCTTTTCCCACTATGCAGAGTACTTATAATGGAGGATAGTGTCAGTGCTAACAACTCCAGTGTGGTGGATAGTGTCAGACCCAAGAACTCCAGTGTGTGCACAGGAAGGGGGGCGTCGCCTCTGGTGAGGAAAAATAACAGTTTAGAAAAATAACTCGAGGACCTTCTCGAAGGGGCAGCCCAAAGGGGAGGAGTATCTACGAGGGGAGGGGAGGGGAGGAGAGGGAAGTGGAGGAAAGGGGAAGGAAGGGGAAGAGAGGGGAGGGGAGTGGAGGGGAGGAGATGGAAGTGGAAAGGAGGATAGTGGAGGGGAAGGAGAGGAGAGAGGAGGGAAAGGGGAGGGAAGGGGAGGGAAGGGGAGGGAAGGAGAGGAGAGGAGAGGAAAGTGGAGGAAAGGGGAAGGAAGAGGAGGGGAAGGAAGGGGAGGGGAAGAGAGGGGAGGGAAGTGGAGGGGAGGAGATGGAAGTGGAAAGGAGGAGAGGGGACGGGAAGGAGAGGAGAGGGGAGGGAGAGGAGAAGGGAGGGGAGGGAAAGGGGAGGGAAAGGAAGGGGAGGGGAGGTGAGGGAAGTGGAGGGGAGTAGAGGGGAGGGGAGGAGAGGGGAAGGGAAGGGAGGAGAGGGGAGGGGAAGGAGAGGGGAGGGAAAGGAAGAGGAGGTGAGGGGAAGGAAGGGGAGGAGAGGGGAAGGGAGGAGAGGGGAGGTGGAGGGAAAGGGAGAGAAGGGAAGAAGGTCGGAGAGGGGATGGGTGGAGAGGGGAGTGAAGAGAAAGGGAGGGGAGGAGGGGGAAGGAGAGGAGAGGAAAAGGAGGACTGTTTTTGACTGGAAAACGAGGAAATTTACAACCATGGGAGTCCCAAAGAGATAAATAAAATCGCTTGACGCCAGCAGGACGAAATGAAAAAGGCCACCCAGTACGGAAGGGGTCTAGCAAAGTGGACTATAACCCCA
>NC_134778.1:61687302-61732302 GCF_046742065.1 Oratosquilla oratoria | reverse complement strand
GGGGTGGATTTGTTTATTTCTATTCTTATCTATCTTATTTCACTCATACTTTATCTATTATATTCACTTATCTATTTGTTTATTCATTATTATCATTATTTATCTATTTATATATATATATATATATATATATATATATATATATATATATATATATATCTTTGCTTGAGAAATTACATGAACTCGTGATTCTAAATATGCAGAAAAACCACCACGGAAAATAATAAAATGATGACCGAGCGCTTTCGACTATTTTGGCATCTTCAGCCCAATCCTGAAGATGTCTTGATAGACGAAAGCGCTCGGTCATCATTTTATTATTTCCCGTGGTGTTTTTTCTGCATATATATATATATATATATATACATATATACATACATATATATATATATATATATACATATATATATATATATATATATACATATATACATACATATATTATATATATATTATATATATATATAAAATCGTTAGTTCATTCTTTCTTTTTATCTCTTTATTTATTTATTTATTTATTTATTTATTGCAGGTCTTGGAGCTACGCGGAATTCCTTATAGACCCCTCTACAGTAGCCAGAATGAAATATAAAGTGTTTCCCGGCATGCAAGGGGTTAACCAAACTAAGTCATAACCTACTCACTGTCAAGGTCACATGCAGCTGAATAAAATAGACTGACGGCAGACAGATTGACGGGAAAGGAGTCACTGAAGACAGAAGGGTTCAATCACTCCCTTCCAGGAAGGACGTCAAAGCATTTTCGGGTCAAAAATCGCTAAATCACTAAAAACAACAATTGCGGTCTTATAAGAAAGAAAGTGTCAAAGCAGAAAGTGCAGAACGGGATCCATGAGGTGTCAAATTAGTCCGCCAACATTTTTGACTCGAAGATAACTCAAAGATCTTCTTCAAGAAAAAAAAAATGAGGTTCTTCACGAAAATCACTGGGATGGATGGTACGGGAGAGGGAGTGTGAAAGGGTCCAGAGGCAGTCTGGGGGGGAGGGGGGGGAGGGGGAAAGGGGGAGGATGGGGAAGGGGGAGGGAAGACAAGGCTGTAAAGACTTGGTCAAAGCGTATGACTGGGTAATCAAGTAACAGGAGATTATCCAATTATCAGTTACCGTGCCTGAGAGCGCGTGGTAGTAGACGCGTCTAGAAGATCTACCTATACCTGGACACGAAGACACACCATGTAATACCCCAGCAACCACTGGTACACACACCAAATCATCTGGAGGTACCTTTCGTTCTTTTAGTGACTTCAATATTGGTTAAGCATTGAAACCTGAGACAGCTGTTGTTGTGATATAACATCCACAGGTTGGAACTGACCCTCACATCGACGAGTCTCACAAATATAACAACAACGATGACGCCATCTGCCGGAAATGACGTCAGCCTTTCACGACACAAGTCGATACGATTCCATATACAGAGAAGAACCGGTTGTCCAACAAAATAATCATCCAACTCCAGTTGTCCAAAAGTTGACGTCAAGTCGTTTCCATGGCAACCCGAACTCTGGTGGTGGAGGAATTTCAATATCGCTGACTGACACAAGAAAAGGTTGATATAAGAGGGAGAAGTCTTGTAATTCCTCTTAAGGTTAAATCTTTACTTAGATTATTATCGGTGACATAGAAGTGCCCGATCTCATAAGATCTCATAAGATTAATTGCGGGACAAGAGAGACTGGGAAGTAATTAAAAGAAAGACGAAAGGGAAGGAGGAGGGGGAAGAATGAACGACGTGAAATGAGAAGAACAAGAAGGGGAAAATGAACACGGGACGCGGAGGAGGAGGAGGAGGAGGAAAGGAGGAGAAAAAGTAGTAGATGTAGAAGGAAAAGAAGAAGGAGAAGGAGAAGGAGGAAGAGAACAAGAACAAGAAAAAGGACAAGAATAAGGACAAGAAGAAAAAGGACAAGAAAAAGGACAAAATGAAGAAGGACAAGAAGAGAGACAAGAGGAAGGACAAAAAGAAGGACAAGAAACAAGAGGACAAGAAGAAGAAGGACATGAAGCAAAAGGACAAGAAGGACAACAAGAAGGACAAGAAGAAGGACAAGAAGAAAAAGGACAAGGAAAAGGACAAGAAGAAGAAGTAGAAGAAGAAGAAGAAGAAGGACAAGGAGAAGAAGAAGAAGAAGGACAAGGAGAAGAAGAAGAAGAAGGACAAGGAGAAGAAGAAGAAGAAGAAGATGGAGGAGGAGGAGGAATAGAAGTAGGACACGGACAAGAAGATGGAGGAGGAGGAGGAGGAGGAGGACGAGAAGAAGGGCAAGAAGATAAGGACAAGAAGATAAGGACAAGAAGAAGGACAAGGAGAAAAAGGACAAGAAGGACAAAAAAGAACAAGAAGAAAAAGGACAAGAAGGACAAGGACAGGGACAAGAACAAAAAGAAAAGGGACAAGAAGAAGAACAAAGACAAGGGCAAGGACAAGAAGAAGAAGAAGAAGAAGAAGAAGCAGAAGAAGGACAAGAAGGGAGAGAAGAAGAAGGGCAAGAAGATAAGGACAAGAAGGGCAAGAAGATAAGGACAAGAAGGACAAGAAGGAGAAGGACAAGAAGAAGAAGAAGCAGAAGAAGAAGAAGGACAAGAAGGGAGAGAAGAAGAAGGGCAAGAAGATAAGGACAAGAAGGGCAAGAAGGACAAGAAGGAGAAGGACAAGGACAAGAAGAAAAAGGACAAGATGAAGGACAAGGACAAGAAGAAAAGGGACAAGAAGAAAAAGGACAAGGACAAGGACAAGAAGAAGAAGTAAAAAGAAAAAACAAAAACAAAAAATGAATAAAGGAAAATTAAGAAAAAAAAGATGAAAAAAAGGAACAAGAAGAAGGGGAAGGAGAAGGACAGAAAAGAAGACGGAGCCAAGGTGGAAGAGAGAAGGAAAAGAAGAAAAAAGGAAGAGAGAGACCATCAGAACGAAAACTCGGGGAAGAGGCGAGGGGAGGGGGGAGGGGGGAGGGGGGAGAACGAAAAGATGAGGAGCAAAAAGGGATATGGGGGGAAAAAGAGAGAGGGGGAAGAATAAAAGAGAGGGAAAAAGAGCGATCCAGAGGGCAAGGGGAGCGGCGAAGAGGGGAGGGGGGGGAGGGAAAGAGGAGAAGGAGTTTTAGCCCGAAGAGGAAGCAAAAAGGGGGGAAGGGGGGAGGAAAAAAGGAGAAAGAAGGAGAGTCGAGGACTGTGAAAATGGGGTGAGAAAATGTTGTAGAAAACGGAGGGTGGGGGGGAGAGAAAGCGGGGGGTAGGAAATTAAAGGTGAGAAGTGGGGAGGAAATGCGAAGGAAAATGGGATGAGAGGGGGATGGGGGGACGGGGGTGAGAGGGGGGGAGGGGTAAGAATGGAGGGTGATGGGGAGGTGGTGGTGAAAAATAGGGAGGGATAAAAGTGTCTATTACGAATAAACATCAAATGCTGTGCCAATTAACGGGCCCACATTCGATTCCAACCGCTAACTGCCATTAATACTAACCCTAGAATTCCTAGTACATAAGGCAAAGGTGGTGACGACATCGGTCGGAGCTCAGCGTCTCCTGCCGTGAGTCTCGCTGATCAAGTCACCTTTGCTTCGGTGTCCTGGGAAATCGGAATCCGACAGAAACCAACCCGCCACTCGCATTGAAAACGAAGAAAACGGGAAGTTAGGGCTAAGGAGATGAAAAGGGAGGTGAAGAAGATGAAGAGGAGAAAGGCGAGGAAATGCAAGAGAGGAGGAAACATTGAGAGGGTGAAGAGGAAAAATTAGGAAGAAAAGAAAGTTACGAAGAAAACGGGAAGTTAGGGCTAAGGAGAAGAAAAGAAAGTTACGAAGAAAACGGGAAGTTAGGGCTAAGGAGGAGGAAAGGGAGGTGAAGAAGATGAAGAGGACAAACGCGAGGAAATGCAAGAGAGGAGGAAACATTGAGAGAGTGAAGAGGAAAAATTAGGAAGAAAAGAAAGTTACGAGGAAAACGGGAAGTTAGGGCTAAGGAGAAAAGAAAGTTACGAAGAAAACGGGAAGTTAGGGTTAAGGAGAAGAAAAGGGATGTTTCGAAGAAAACGGGAAGTTACGGCTAAGGAGAAGAAAAGAAAGTTACGAAGAAAACGGGAAGTTAGGGCTAAGGAGAAGAAAAGAAAGTTACGAAGAAAACGGGAAGTTAGGGCTAAGGAGAAGAAAAGAAAGTTACGAAGAAAACGGGAAGTTAGGGCTAAGGAGAAGAAAAGCGATGTGGAGAAGATGAAGAGGAGAAACGCGAGGAAATACAAGAGAAGAGGAAACATTGAGAAGGTGAAGAGGAAAAATTTGGAAGAAAAGAAAGTGACGCTAAGTCAGGAGCAGATTGCAGACAAAACAGAAACAAGAGTGGGTGGGGGGGGAGGGCGGGAAGGAAAAATAATAAAAGACAAAAATATGGATAAAAAAGGAGGAGGAGGAAGAAAAGAAAGAGGATGTAAAATGAAGGAGAGAAGGAAGAGGAGGAGGAGGAGGAGGACTAAGAAGAAGAAGAAGAAGGGGTGAGATGGAGGAAGAAGAAGAACACGAAAAGGAAGACCATATGAAAGAACAGAGGGAACAGGAAGATGAGAAGGAACAGGGTGAAGAGGAGAAGGAGGAGGAGGAGGAGGAAGAGGGACACGAAGAAGATGAGGAGCAAGAGGAGGAGGGACAGGAGGAGGAGGTTCAGGAAGAGGAGGGAGAGGAAGAAAAGAGAGAAGAGGAAGGAAGAGGAAGAAGAGGTGGAGGAGGAGAAGGAGGAGGGGTAGGAAGTGAAAAAGGGGAGAAGGAGGGACAGGAAGAAGAGGAGAAAGAGCAAAAGCAAGAGCATGAAGAGGAGAAGGAAGAGGAGGAACAAATGGTAAAGAGACGGAAAGAGAAGGAAGAAGGAGGAGGAAAGAAGAGGAGGAAAGAAGAGGAGGAGGAAAGAAGAGGAGGAAAAGGAGGAGGAGGAAAAGGAGGTAGAGGAGGAAGAAGGGGAGGAGGAGGAAAAAGAGGAGGAGAAGGAGGAAGAGGAGGAGGAAGAGGAGGAGGAGAAGGAAGAGGAGGAGGAAAAAGAGGAGGAGAGGGAAAAGAAGGAGGAGGAGGAGAAGGAAGATGAGGAGGAGGGAGAAGGAAGAGGAGGAGAAGGAAGAGTCGGAGAGGGAGAAGGAGGAGGAGGAGGAGGAGGAGGAGAAGTAGGAGGAAGAGGAGGAGGAGAGGTTTATACCTGGAAGGCGGTCGACTTTCGGGAACTCGGGGGGCGAATTTTCATATAGATAGGGACGGTTGTCTGCATCTCTTCCTTCTCGCAGACCTCGTCCGCAATGCTCCTTTGTTTTGCAATGCTGCTTCCTCCTCTGCAACGCTATCTTACGTTTGCAACGTTTCTCCTATGTCGTTTGCAATGATCCAAAGGACTTCTAGCCCCCTCCCCTCCCCTCCCCCCTCCCACCCCAACGCCACCTCCCTTCCACCCCTCCCCACCCACGTCCTTATTTTGGGTCCTTTGCATGCAAACCTCGGCTTACGGCAAATATGATGCTTGTGCCTGTAGCGAGGCGTCTCCTGGTGTGAGGTCTTTGAACGTTTCGCTCCTTTTTTTGGATGAAAAGAAGAAAAAACGTTAAGCGTTAACCATCACCATCTTCTTCTTCTTCTCCTTCCTCCTCTTCCTCTTCCTCCCTCAATGGCTTTTCTGATTTGTTTACCAATCTCAGGGATCTTTGATGGCTGTGTATTCGCTGAATGTAGTCAAATTCATAATGTACGTTGCAATTATACGATTAATCTCTAATTTTCTCAACCGTTGATCACATTTGCATCCAGTAAGATATCACAGGCATAGACATGATAGATTAAAAATCTAAGCTTACGTGTCCACGTGCAGAGGGGCGGAGCTTAGGAGTGACGTCATGTCGCTGGAAGTCTGAGAGCTCCGTGACTTCATGTCGACATTGACCTTTTAGAACCAGAATCTAAGTGCTTAATACATGTCCATGTGCAAAGGGGCGGAGCTTGTGAGTGACGTCATGTCGCAGGAAGTCTGAAGGCTATGTGACGTCATGTCGACATTTTCAGCATCTTCAAGATGCTCTCTTCATCTTTTTTTTTTACACACGATAGGGAGTTGATGCATGTGTACTGTGAGGCAAAACTAATCTGAGGAGTAATTTCGTTTTATCTTTACAATGATGTAATTAGTTTAGTTTAGTTTAGTTTAGTTTAGCTAAGTTAACCTAACCTAACCTAACCTAATCTAACCTTACCTTACTTAACCTACCCGATTCCCTGATCATTTACCTAAAACGAACAAGTAAATGAATAAGTGATTGGATACACAGATAAACCTAATAAATAGAAAATAAAATGAATTAATAAATACGATAAAAATTATAATAATAATAATAATGAATGATAATGCTAATGCTAATAGTAACAGTAATTGTAATAGTAAGAATAAGAATAATATAACTAATAACAATAAAGACAATAATTGATAATAACGACAGTAATTGATGATTGATGATGATGATTGATGATGATAATGATGATGATGATGGAAATGATGATAATGATGATAATGATGACAATGATGATGGTGATGATAATGATAATGATAATAATGATAATGATAATAATAATAATAGTAATAACAATAATAATAGTAATAATAATAATAGTAATAATAATAATTACAATAATAATACTAACAATAATAATAATAGTAAATGACAAAATTACCATAATCGCATCCTGTCCCTTCCCTCCTCTCCTCTCCCCCAACCCCCTCCTCTCTCCCCCCTTCCCCCCAAGTTACCCCTCCACACCCCCACACACCCCAGCGCATTCCACCTCCCCTCTAACTAGACACTTGCGCCGGCTGCGACGCCAAAAGCTTGGCGCGTTGGTCGCCGCTTATTCGCATTTGTCTGCGCTATTTGCATAGAAGGCGGGCCCGCCATCTCTCGCCCGAAATGTGCAACGGCGGATCACATCATCCAGCCACCGGCAAACGCAAATTATATGTCTGTGAACGCTACATGTTTATGCTTGCAAGCGCTTTCGTTTTTCGTGATTGTGTGTGTGTGTGTGTGTGTGTGTGTGTGTGCGTGTGTGTGTGTGTGTGTGTGTGTGTGTGTGTGTGTGTGTGTGTGTGTGTGTGTGTGTGTGTGTGTGTGTGTCTTTGTGCATGTTTATATGTATATGCGTATGGTGTATATATGTGTATGGTGTATATGTATGTGCATATGTATGTGTATGACTATAAATATGTGTATGTATATATGTACAAGCGTGTGTGTGTGTGTGTGTGTGTGTGTGTGTGTGTGTGTGTGTGTGTGTGTGTGTGTGTAATCAAATCCTTTTCAACTGAAAAAACATCACCTGAACTAAACCAGAATAGAGGGACAAGAATCCCTGGGGGACCAGTCACGTAATGACACCGGCTGAAGGGGCTGAGGGGGGCTGAGGAGGGGGCTGGGAGGGTGGCTGCAGCCCAGTCGTCTAGCATTTCCATAACATCGCTCTTCGCAACAGCCCCTCGCTCGCCATATTTCTCGATCCGTTCTGTCGAAGTTTGGGTTTCTATTTCCCGACGAAGCGGACAACCAACATCCCCCCCCTCCTCCCTCCCACCCCCTCCACCCCTCCTCCCATCGCCTGATTCGATACCTCAACGCCGCCGCCCCCTCCTTCGCTTCCTCCACGCCCACCCTCCCTCCCTCCCTCCTTTCTTTCTCTCTTTCCCATAAGCCGCCCTCTTCCTCCTTCTCCTCCTCCTCCTTCACCTCCTTCTCTCTTCCTCCACCACTTCTTCCTCCTCCTCTTCCTCCACCTCCTCTTCTTCCACCTCATCCTGCTTCTCCACCTCCTCTTCCTCCACCTTCTTCTCCTACTCCTCCACATACCTCTCTACCTCCTCCTCCACTTCCTTCTCCTCTTCCTTCACCTCCCTCCCCTCTTCCTCAACCTCCTCCTCCTCCTCCTCATTCTCGTTCTTATCCACCTCTTCTTACTTCTACTAATACTATTCTTACCTCTTCACCTACCCCTTTCGAGTCCTCCTCCTTCTCCTCGTCCTCTATATCCTCCCCGTTCTCTTCCTCCTCTACTTCCTTCTCTTCATACTTTTTTTTCGCTAACTATTCTTTTTCTTCCTCCTCCTCTCCTTTTGTTCTTCCTCCTCTTCTGCTTTTCCCCGTCTCCTTCTTTCCCTCTTCCTCTTTTTTCCTCTCATTTTCTATTTCTCTTCTTGTTTTTCTCCTCCCTCTTCCTCTTCCTCTCCAAACCTCATCTAGATTCTCTTCTCCACGACCCTGCCCCTCCTCCTCCTCCTCCTCCTCTTCTTCCTCTCCATCTTCCTCCAAACCTGACCTCATCTAGATTCTCTTCTACACGACCCTGCACCCCCCTCCTCCTCCTCTTCTTCTTCTTCCATCGGGGTGGGAGGACATGGGGAAGGGACAAGGTGAGGGTAGGAGGTGAGGGGAGGAGGTGAGGGGAGGAGGGGAGAGGAGAGGGTGAGGGGAGGAGGGGAGAGGAGAGGGTGAGGGGAGGAGGGGAGGAGAGGGGAGAGGGTGGGAGGGCAGAAGCCCAATTCTTTGGCCAGGGGGATTAGAGCCCAATTCATCCTCTTGGGCTTGGCCCAAGGCTCCTTTCTTTCCTCCTCGTCCTCCACTTTTTTCCTCCTCTTCTCCGTTTTTTTTCCTCCCTCCTTCCCTCCCTCCCTCCCTCCACGTGACCTCTCTTCCACACATGTTTGCCTCGAAGCTTCGATGGGGACATGGCAACGAAACTACAGAGACATTTTATTCTTTTTGTTTTTTGTTTTTTCGTTTTTCCCGTTGTTCCGTCTTGCTTTGGTTTTGGTTTGGTTTGGTTTAGGTTTGGTTTTTCGTTATGTTCCCTTTTGTTTTGGTTAAGTTTTTTTTTCAGTTTTTTTTTGGTTTGAGATTTTTTGCTTTGTTTTTATTTGTTTGCATTTGTTTTTTTCTGTTTTGTTTAGTTTTGTTCTGAGTTTGGTTTGTTTTTCGTTCTGTTTTGTTTTGTTTCGGTTTGAGTTTTTTATTTTATTTTCATTTGAATATATGTTTTTCCTGCTTTGTTTTGTTTTGTTTTTGGTTTGGTTTGGGTATGTTTTTTTCGTTGTTCCGTCTTTGTTTCGGTTTGAGTTTTTACTTTATTTTCATCTATTTGCATTTTCTTTTCTTTTTTTTTGTCCTGTTCCGTTTTTGTTTTGGTTACGATTTTCTCTACTTTATTTTCATTTCCTTATTCGCATTTGTTTGATTTATCTGATTCTATTTGACTTCATTTTACTATTTATTTCCTAAAGCAACTATTCAATCTGTACTTCCATGTCTCGCCAAGCCCCTCTCTGCAGTGGCAGACATCAGAGGTGCAGTAGACCAGTGTTAGGACCTCATAAGCGTGGTCAGATCAATTACACTCTTTTTCGAACTTCATTCATAACTTCAGCCACTTCAGAACAGCCACGACGCCATGCGCTGTTCGCACATTACAAACAACTTTACTAACCCGAACACATAATATTGTGAGGTACAAAGGATGTATCGTTCCCTTAAGGGGTTAGGCCGGTGGTCTTGCAGTGGACTTTACTCACTTTCACTCATTTCTCGAAAAAATATATAGAGTACGTAGGTAATTAGCTAAATAATTAAGCAAATAAATAAACAATTAATAAGAAAAATAAATAGGCAATTAGATAAATAAACAAATTGATAAAAAAAAATAAACCAATAGGCAAATATGTAAATAAGTACAATAAAACAATGAATAAACAGATACGTAGATATGTAAACAGATCAATAAATGATTAAATATATAAATGAATAAAGACATGCATAAACAATAAATGAGTAGAATTAAACAAGAGAAAATAAATTAATTAATATATAAGAATTTTCGTTTATATACTGATAAATAGACAAATAAATCCATTGATAAATACATAGATAAAGTTCACCAGTCCGAAGCCTAGTATCAATGTAGAGGTTCAGATCATAGACAGTGGAAAGAACACCAGAGGGGAAGAGAGATCCACAGCCTCCCGGTGGAAGTAAAAGAAAAGCGGAAAGTACTGACTTACGTAAAGTGATAATATAGAGCGTGGGGTGATCTAATAGAGGTGTTCAAGTGGATCAAAGGCTTTAACAAGGGTGACACAAACAATGTCATTATATTAAGACAACAGGGCAGGACTCGCAGTAATTGGTTTAAAATGGACAAATTTAGATTTAAGAAGGAAATAGGCAAGAATTGGTTTACAAATAGGGTGGTCAACAAATGGAACAGACTTAGTAACCATGTCGTGAGCGCTGAATTTATCAGTTGTTTTAAGAAAAGGTTAGACAACTTTACGGATGGGGATGACGGGTGGTAACAGACATGGAACTGCCTAGTGTAGGCCTCATGGTCTCTTGCATCCTCCTTCATTCTTATGTTCTTATGTAGAAATAAAAATAAACGTTTTGGGGCATTTAGTGTTGCGCGGTACCTTAGGAGGGGAGGTTCACAGCTACAGAGTCCTGAGGAACAGTGACCCTAATGATAAGGACAGATAAGAGCTGAAAGGTAGAGGATGAAGTTCGTCAGTAAGGAGAGAAGCGCTAGTGAGGCAGATACGACGATTATACCTATACGCATTGGTATATGTATTGGGTATATACACACTTAGTTGTATTTGTATATACACATACATACACACTCAAAATACAAGCATACGCAAACACATGCATTCATAAACTCATGCATAAAACACACATACCCATAAACACTAATAAAAATACGCACATATACACACTCACACACACACATACACACGCAAATAATGTAGACATTCCCAGACTCATAACCACACACAAATGCACAATCACACATACACACACACACACATACACAAATATATATTCATACGAACACTCATAAACATACACATACAAACACAGATACACACAAACGTACACATAAACACGCACACACAAATACTTCACACAAACAAACACACATACACATACACACACACACACACACACACACACACACACACACACACACAGAACCTCTCCAAAGCACCAACTACTCTCTTGGATTTTGGTACAATGCACCCGACGTCTGAAGATCATCAAGAAACAGTTTTCCGTACAAATGCGCCTCGTAGATGATACAGCCTAAGCCAGGACCGCAAACGAGTCTAAATCCAGGTGTGATAGATGAGGAAAGAAGCGAGACCGGATCCACAAGCTTCGCTCCCTTCCTGTATGCAGTATTAGGGTTAGTTAAATACAATTAGGTGAACACACACGCACGCGCGCGCGCACACACACACACACACACACACACTCGTGGAGCAATTGGTAGAGTTCCCGGCCACCACTACGGGGGTCCGGGTTCGACTCCCGCCCAGGGCTGAAATAATTTCAGTATCGCTGTGCTGCGAGTTGTTACTCCAACTCTCGTGGGTGGGGAGTTCGGGGTCTGTGTGTGTGTAAGGTCACAGCGTTACCCATAGATCGGTCATATATGAGCTCTGAGCTCTCTTCCGGGAGGGAACTAGCTGTCGATCACAAGTCCAACTCGTAATCCAAAGACCATGGTGAATCACACACAAAACACACACACACACACACATTATATATATATATATATATATATAATAATAATAATAATAATAATAAAGTAGCTTCTCTCTGTCTGTTTGATTGTTCACGAACTCCTTGGGTTTGGGAGATAGACCCCCATAATCATATATATATTCTGATATCCTATCACTCCAGGTACTTGGATTACTAGATTTCGTTTAAATATATATATATATATATTATTTTGGATAGGGTTAAGGGTTAATGGGGTATGGTGGGGTATCACGCCACTACTGTAGTGTCCCCTTAAGACGATTGGCATTTTGTGACCAAAAATTACTATGATTAAACAAACCATTGAATGTGTTCATATATATTATTTATATTTGTGAAATTAACGTTGCTACAAACTATGATAGTCTTTGTAAGGAGAAAGCATGTAAATGTAAATGATTGTATACTTTTACCAAATGTTTAGATATTGGTTATTCTTATTTTGCTTTTTCGCGGGCGGCAATATATTTGAGTTCAAAGATAATGAAAGGTTATATTCTTTTCTTACGGCCGAATATATTATATTTCCAAAGGGCGTCTCCCTCCTCAAATTAATTTTTTTTTTTTCTTTTTTTTTTACGTTAACATTTTATTTGTGTTACCTTTTCCATTGAATTATATTGATACGTGTAACTTTTCTCCACAAATTCTATCAAAATTAAAATTATCATCATTTGCCCGCAGCAACGCGTGGGTAATTTTGCTAGTATATATATATATATACATATATATATATTCATATATATATATATATATATATATATATATATATATATATACACGTTGTATGAATTAAGTAATGACAAATGATATTGAAGGTGGAAATAGTAGACCAGGATTAAATGGGAGAATTTTAATGTTTCGACGTTTCCACCCTCAGGGTGTTGTCAGCATTAAAATCCTTCCATTTAATCCTTCGTTTATTTCCTCCGCCTTCAATATCATACACACACACACACACACACACACACACACACTCACACACACACACAAGAACACACATTTACACAAGAACGCACACACACAAACACACAAAGAACACACACACACACACACATACAAGAACACACACACACACATGTAAATATAGTGCACATGTACCGAAATGGCTTTCAGAGAAAAAATCAGTTGGCGGTGGGAGAAATAAATACAAAAATGATAAAACGGTGCAAAATCAAAATTCCCGGCTGACCGTTACAAGCTCTTAAGTAGCTGACCTTCGCATATTCAAAAACCCTCAGTGACACCCATACGGGCCGCAGTCACAGAGCGCTGTTTATGATTGAAGATTGCTTACCCACGTCTTCTCCCCGCACATCTCCTCCCATCATTCCCCCCCCAATTACATCTCCCCCATCCCGCCCAAAGTCTCCCCCACATTGATCACCCATTTATTTATTTATTTATTTACTTATTCATTTTTATTTTTTCATGTACAGGTCCCTTTCATGACTTCATAAATCTAGTTACACCCCGACAGACATAGATCCACTCTGTATTCTTTAACTAATCTTAGTATATATAAGATATAACATTTAAAAAAAATCTCTCATTTTCTGAAATCAGCAAGTTGTGACACTTTTGTCAATGGAATTGTAAAAGTTTATATTACCCGCTCATTGGTTATCTTTAGCCTTTCTAAAGACGAGAAAATGAAAAAAGAAGACATTTTGTTTGTCCCTAATTTTGTAGATAATGACTCAACGACAAAGGCCAAAGCCCCTGCGAAGCAGGGACTGGCACAGCCGGTAGCTCGTCCTCACTCAGAGAAAATACTAATCACTTATACCATCTACTATCCCCCCGTTCTGTTATCCTCCTCCTCAAACCTCCTTTACTATTTTAATGAAGCATGGACTGGCGCAGCCAGTAGCTCATCCTCACTCAGAAAAAATACTAATCACTTTTACTATCTACTATCCCTTGTTCTGTAACTATCCTCCTCAAACTTCCATGACTATTTCCATGAGAACACCTCTTTGGTGCGATGTTGTCCCTGGAAAGAGAAAAGCTGTTTATTACTAACAAAATACAATTTATTTACCTCTCTTGGTTCTGCTTCTCCTCTTTCCTCCTCCTCTTCTCTCCTTCCTCTTCTTCCTCTCTCCCTCCACTGCCTCTTTTCTCTCTTTCTCTCTCTCTCTCTCTCACTCTCTCTCTCTCTCTCTCCTGCCGTGTCTGCTTCACACGCATGCCAGCTCTGAAAAAAGAAATGAATAAATTAGTGAATAAATAGATACATGAGTCAGTGATTAAATAAGTGAAAGAATAAATGAATTAACAGATAAACAAGTAATTAGATTATTAATGAACAATCAACAAACAGATGAACTGATAATAATGAATGAATATTTGATAAACAGAAAAAATAGATAAACAAATAAATAAATTCCAAAGCTTAAAAGACAAGTATGAAATAAATGAATTAATAAGTAAATATATAAACAGATAAACAAATAAATAATTAAATAAATAAGTATATGAATAGATAAATGAATCAATATATACAAAATAAATTTACTTATCTTCGATCTCATCCCGTACAGATGAATAAATAATTAAATAAGTTCATGAATGAAGAAATTAATAGATGAATATATATATATATATATATATATATATAATATATATATATATATATATATATATATATATATATTGAAGGAAGAACGACAAAATGAGTGGTAGGGTGGCGAGATAAACACAGAGAGGGAGGAATGGGTAGGTTAGGAAAGGAACGCGGCATCGAGCATGCGGGTTGTATATATGATTTTCTGTCCATGTATGTACACACTCAAGAATTTCTGTTAAGAGCGAAACGTCAGTGAATATAAAATCCAACGATTCTTGGTGTTTATCTCACCACCCTACCACTCATATATATATATATATATATATATATATATATATAATATATATATATATATATATATATATATATATATATAAACAAAATAAAGTCACTTATTTTGGATCTTATCTCGCACTCTACAACAAAAGAGCATCAACTACTGACGCTTTGCAATCGGAAATCGTTACAAATCCGCCTTAAGGGATCCCACCCACCCCCAACCCCCGGAGGCACTTATCTGCGACCGACGCCGCCCCCTTTGCCCTGGGTGCCGGTAGAAAGCCACCAGGAGCTCCCGGGACTCGAACTGTGGGTCGGAGGGACGAAACCAACCTGACACGCGACAACACGTGGGAGTGGATTCATTCCGGGGCTCTTTTAGATGCAAAACCTATATCGTGTTTATGTAAATGGGGGATGAGAGGTCTCGTCGGACTTCAGGAGAGCGCGTCGCGGCTTCATCGACTGAAACTAAATAAATTGCTTTTGTTAGATCCTACAAGGAACCCGGAGAGCTTCCTCCCACGGACTCTTCGGTTGATTTAAATCCCCTGCCGACAATAGACAAAGGGATTCGTGTCCGACCTAATTATGGACCAAAAGGTCTCCTGTCGGCATCCTCTTCCTTTGGAATTCTTTGTAAAAACACCAAAAACAAGAAAGGACTGCTCAGAAAATGTAAATAAAAACAAAATTAAATCAAATTAAACGATAATGAAATAGAACTAAATAGCAGAATAGAAAGATGAAATAATAAGATCAGATTGATAGATTAATAAGAAAAAATCCATTTCGGTTGCTTGGTTTAACATGTTACTGTTTTATCTACAATGACGTTCTGTTCAAAGAATGCCACAAAATGTAAATAGAAAATAAAAATAAAGTAAAACAATATAAGATAAAATAGAAAAAAATAAAAATAAAAATAAAATAAGATCAAATAGAACAAATGAATAAAACAAATAAATCGTCTATGTTGATTGTTTGGTACAACAAAAAATTATTTTCGGTCTACACAGAACTTCTGCTCAAGAACACGGCAACTTCCGTCTTAACGATTCTCTTGTCTTGGACTAACTTCTGGAACCGAGGTTGAGACAAGAAACGACAAAGGAAACGAGAGAGATAAAAAAGATGATAATATTTTTGAACGAAGGAAGAACTGGAAGACCAAAAACAAAGGGTCGTTAGGACCGCAGCTCTCCTTAGTTCGCAAATCATCCACCAGATGCCACCGGGGACCAAAGAAGACCATGACACGAAGAAACTGAAGATCTTACGCCAGGAGGCGCTGAGTAGCTGCGGCCGAGACATTTATCTCCCCCCCCCTTTATGCGCTTCTTGTACCACTGTGAAAGGAGTGCGAGACTCGAACCCGAGACTAGGAAGATGCGAGGTCAGAGAGCATTCTTCAGGAGACGCGAAGTCTTCTCGAAGTCGCAACGCCGTTGACCGCCACGTGCCCAGGCCGTCTCAGATCAAAAGGAGACTCCTTGGGCCACATGTTCAGCGCCTCCTTGCGTAGCCTCATTCCCTTCGCTGACAAAACCCAGGTTCTTTTGAGACTTCCGAACTTTTTCTTCGAGTTTGAGAAACTGTAGAATTCTTGTAGAGTTCTTGTTGGCTACAGAAGGAACTCGTAAAATGATGTACATCTCATTATCTTTATGGGTTTGGTACGGAGTCGAGTTTTAAAAATTCTGTCTACTCCCTCCCCCCCCTTTATGTATGTATGTATGTATGTATGTATGTATATATGTATGTATATATGTATGTATATATGTATGTATGTATATATGTATGTATATATGTATGTATATATGTATGTATATATGTATATATATATGTACGTATTTATGTACATATATTATATATTTTTTCAGCAGGAACCGTTACTGGAAAGGAAGATTTGAATTTTTTAAATTTCTAATTTTGAATTTATATTAAACGAACATTTCGTGTCTTGCTCCTTAAGACACGTCTTTACTCAACTATGTCTATTCTAGCTGCCGCCAGGCGATTTTATTCAAAAGAAATAACCCTTTTTACACTTTTTTTGTTCTCTTAGTATTCCCCATGCACATATCCGACCTAGTTATGGACCAAAAGGTCTCCTGTCGGCATACTCCTCTTTTATATCATTTAGATAAACACCTAAGCAAGATGCTGTAATGATTATCATTTATTTCATAGTATTTGTTTTTGTTTTGTTATCATTTGTCTGTTTGATTCTCATTTATTATTAGTTATATGTCAATTTATTATTTTCTATTTACCTGTTTGTTTATTATTCAACTATACCTAAGCATTTATGTATTTTATTTATTTATATTATTATAGTTTTTATTTATTTATTATCATTATTTTTTTTTCGCCACCGACCTAGATATGTACCAAAAGGTCTCCTGTCGGCATGCTCCGCCTTTGAGAGGTAAATTTGAAGTAAATGTCATTATAGCTTCTGCGCTTCAAGGAGTCCGCTGAGAGTGTGGCATACGTAACAAATCAACATTAGTACAAGCCTCCCTTGGTTTCCCATCTATGTGCCATTTATTTATTTATTCTATTTTATTTATTCTTTATTTTATTCATTTTTTATTTTATTTCATTTTGATTATATATTTATTTACTTTATTTATCTATTTTATTATTATTATCTTTATTATTATTATCATTATTATTATTATTATCATCATTATTATCGTTATCATCATTATTATCATTATTATTATCATCATTATTATTATTATCATCATTATCATTATCATCATCATCATCATTATCATCATTATCATTATCATCATTATTATCATCATCATCATTATAATCCTTATCATCATTATTATCACCATCATCATTATTATCATTATTATTATCATTATCATCATTATTATTATTATAATTATCATCATCATCATTATTATCATCATCATTATTATCATCATCATTATTATCATCATCATTATTATCATCATCATTATTATCATCATCATTATTATCATCATCATTATTATTATCATCATTATTATTATCATCATTATTATTATCATCATTATTATTATCATCATTATTATTATCATCATCATTATTATTATCATCATCATTATTATTATCATCATCATTATTATTATCATCATTATTATTATCATCATTATTATTATCATCATTATTATTATCATCATTACTATTATCGTCATCATCAACATCATCATCATCATCATCATCATCATCATTATCACCATCATCATTATTATCATTATCATCATTATCATCATCATTATCATTGCTATCATCATCATTATCATCATTATTATCATCAATATTATCATTATTATCATTATCATCATTATTTTATTATCATTATTATCATCATTATTATTATCATTATTATTATCATTATCATCATTATCATCATTATTATTATTACTATTATTATTATTATTACTATTATTATTATTATTATCATTATTATTATCATTATTATTAGTTTTTAGTTCAGTGACCTGTGCAACATGGCGGGAAAAGCGCTGTTGTCACGTGTCATAGAATCTATTCAAATCGTTGTCATAATTCCTAAAATGTAATACTAGTTACACTACACAGCTTCCTTTACTATATACAGAATTTAAAGAAAATATCAAATGCATGTATATAGGAAATAAGAGAGAGAGAGAGAGAGAGAGAGAGAGAGAGAGAGAGAGAGAGAGAGAGAGAGAGAGAGAGAGAGAGAGAGAGAGAGGAGGGGAGGGAGGGAGGAAGAGGGAGGGATGGAGAGGGAGAGGAAGAAGAGAGGAGGAGGGAGAGAGAGGAAGAGAGAGGAAGAGAGGGAGGAAGAGGGAGAGGGAGAGGGGAGAGAGGAAGAGGGAGAGGGAGAAAGATAAAGAGAAAGAGAGAGGGAGGGAAAGAGAAAGAGAGAAAGAGAGAGGCATGTACAAGGGTTGATTTGGCAGAATGGCTAATAGTAAACCATAACATATGCCACCCCTGAACGGACTCCTTGCAGCGTACGAACTATAACAAATGTACTAACTGTGGCATTCTTAAAAAAAATCTTTCCTTGTATAAATCTTTGCTTATATAAATCTTACATATAAATCCTTGGAAGGAAAAGATTTTTTTTTTAAGAATACCACTATAAGAATCTTACGGTGGAATGCATTCTTATAAAAAATATTTTCTTATATAAATCTTTCCTTGTATAAATCTTTCCTTATATAAATCTTATATACAGATTCTTGGAAGGGAAAGATTTTTTCTTAAGAATACCACCGTAAGAATCTTACGGTGATATTATTAAAAAAAATTCTTTCCTTATATAAATCTTTCCTTATATAAATCCTTGGAAGGGAAAGAATTATCTTAAGAATACCACCGTAAGTTTCTTGCAGTTGCCAGCGACCGCTAGATGACTCTTTGGTTTGCGGTCAACAAACTTTCCTTCTCAAAAATCTTCTTGTGGGTGGTTACTGAAGACGTATTTTTAGTTTTCTTTTTTATAGTCTGCAAAAACACTTCAGTTTAATTAGTATTCACACAGGCCTTACCGATATCTTGTACCACATTAATCTTTAGACGATTTTCTTTTCTCTCCCTTAATTAAGCAAGATGAAGTTTTCTGGGAAATGCTCAACAAGAAAATGAAATTAATTCCAAAGACGGAAATTATCTACACGTGCCATCTCCCACCTTGGGTGAAACTTTTGAGACACCCTGTACCTCGAGAGGTGGGGGAGTAGAGGTGAAGAGTAGAGGGGGGAGTACGGGGGGGAGTAGAGGGGTGAGTAGAAGGGAGAGTAGAGGGGAGAGCAGAAGGGTGAGTAGAGGGGTGAGTAGATAGGGATATAGAGGGAGTAGAGGGGTGAGTAGAGGGGTGAGTAGAGGGGTGAGTAGAGGGGTGAGTAGAGGGGTGAGTAGAGGGGTGAGTAGAGGGGCGAGTAGAGGGGCGAGTAGAGGGGTGAGTAGAGGGGGTGAGTAGAGGAGTGAGTAGAGGAGTGAGTAGAGGGAGTAGAGGGGATGTAGAGGGGGGTGTAGAGGGAGAGTAGAGGGGGAGTGCTCCCAATCTCCCCACTACTCCCCCCATCCCTACTCTCCGAAGGAGAAGGTCGAAATGAAGGACCAGCAAATTGTTCCTCATATCAAAAGGATGGATGGATGGATGGATGGATGGATAGATAGATGTGTGTGTGTGTGTGTGTGTGTGTGTGTGTGTGTGTGTGTGTGTGTGTGTGTGTGTGTGTGTGTGTGTGTGTGTGTGTGTGTGCGTGCACGCCTGTTGAAGGGAGCGGGAACTAAAAGTGACCGCATAAGAAGGGAGAATGGATAGGAAGGAGGGAAGGGGAAACGGAAGGGGAAGGGGAAGGGGAAGGGGAAGGGGAAGGGGGAGGAAAAGGGAAGTGGAGAAAGAAAGGGAAAGCCACGTGGGATAGGAAAAAGGAGGGAAAAGGAAAGAGAAAGAGAGAAAGAGAGAGAGAGAGAGAGAGAGAGAGAGAGAGAGAAGATAAAGAAAAAGAAAAGAGGGAACGCGAAGAAGGGCGAAAGGAAGAAGAGAGAGGGGAAGAAGAGAGAGGGGAAGAAGGAGGAGGGAAAGAAGGGAAAAGGGGAAGTCGAAGAAGGCAAGAATGGGAAAAGAGAAGGGAAAGGTAGAGGGGAAGCTGAAGGAGGGAAGGGGAGAGGGAAGGGGAGAGGGAAGGAGAGGTGTTAAGGAAGGGAAATCAGGAAATGGGGGGATAAGGAAGTAAGGGAGGGGTGAAAGAGGGGAAAGAGGGGAAAGAGGGGAAAGGGGAGCGGGATTAAAGGGGGAGTGAGGGAATGAGACAGCGAAGTGGCCAAGAGTGCCCCCCGGGGCGGGCCACTCGAAGTTACCACTAAGACTTCGAGCAAAAGTCTTCGGTAAAGAAGCGTAATTACCAAGTGAAATGAAACGATACACGTATACACGTGTACACACACACGTACACACACAAATACATATACATATATATATATATATATATGTTGAGACTGACATGTTGAGTAAGTGGAATAGGAAATACAGGAGTTTTAGTCAGGAATAAACTCAGACTAAGACTCCTGTGTTTCCTACTCCACTTACGTCATATTATATATATATATATATATATAATATATATTTATATATATGTATATTTTGCAGTATTTCACAAATGACGCGTGAATATAATTTGCAGAAAAAAACACTGGTAGATAAGAAACGTAGTCCGAACGTTTTCGTCTATTTAAGACATCATCAAGGGAATACTTTAAAGGAGATACAGACAGTATATGTACAGAAGTAAAAAATTGGGGGGGAACACGGAAAGATGTGTCACACAAGCCTGAGAAAATTACCAACAGCCCTCAGGTCACAGATGGACCAAATGTCTGGGCAGGAAAACATGTAACAATTTTCTTTGAAATAAAATTATCAAGCCTGTACATACCTAGGCTTAGATTGATATTTTGATCAAAAGTTTGTTTTATGTGGCTTGATTCAATTATGTTCCTTTCAGTAAAGGAATTACAAGAGGTTATTTTAATAGCATTTTTCCAGTCAATTATATGATCTTGGTCCCTCACATGAACAAAAATACCACTAGACATTTGACCACTTCTCACACTGTATTTATGTTGGTTTATTCTTGTTTGTAAATCTTTGCCAGTTTGTCCGATGTAAAATTTTTGGCACTGCAGACAAGGAATAGTGTATGAGCATTTACTTCTGTATATATACTGTCTGTATCTCCTTTACTGTATTCCCTTGATGATGTCTTAAAATAGACGAAAACGTTCGGACTACGTTTCTTATTTACCAGTGGTTTTTCTACACACACACACACACACACACACACATATATATATATATATGTATATATGTGTGTGTGTGTGTGTGTGTGTGTGTGTGTGTGTGTGTGTGTGTGTGTGTGTGTGTGTGTGTGTGTGTGTGTGTGTGTGTGTGTGTGTGTGTGTGTGTGTGTGTGTCGTGTGCGCGCGTGTGTGTGTGCTGACGAGAATGGGCCCAGTTTGAAGCAACCTTAGTTCCGGTGACTTATCGTCAGCAAGACCAGACTACCAACGGCGTCAAGGCTGAGGGAGGGGGGGGGGGGAGGGGTTGAAGGTCGGCTTCTCAAGGCCGAGAAGGACCTTTGAGTTCGAGGCCCACGTGGTCCTTGAAGGGCAAGGAGCCATCGAGAACGTGGAAGACGGTCACCCTCGAGTCAGTCCAATTAACCTCTAGAGGAAGACGGGGTGGGGGTGGGGGTGGGGGGGACTCTCTTGGTCCAAGACGGTGTGGATCCTGAAGAAGGAGAAGGAGGAAGAGGAAGAGGAAGAGGAGAAAGAGAGGAAGAAGAAGAAGAAGAAGAAGAAGAAGAAGAAAGGAAGAAGGAAGAAAGAAGAAAAAAACGAAGAAAAATGAAGAAAGAAGAAAAACGAAGAAGAAAAACGAAGAACGAAGAAGAAAGAAAAACAAAGAAGAAGAACGAAGAACAAAGAAGAAGAACGAAGAACAAAGAAGAAGGAAGAAGAACAAAGGAAGAAGGAGGAGGAAGGAGGAAGACGGAGAAAGAAAGAGGAAGGAAGAAGAAGGAGAAAGGAGAAGAAAGAAGGAGGAAGGAGAAAGAAGGAGGAAGGAGAAAGAAAGAGGAAGGAAGAAGAAGGAGAAAGGAGAAGAAAGAAGAACGAAAAATAACGAAGATGAAGAAGAACGAAAAAGAACGAAGAAGAAGAAGAATGAAGAAGAACGAAGAAGAAAGGAAGAAGAATGAATAAGAATAGGAATAGGTCTTTAGCAAGACAAAGAAAAAGAGAGAATGCGGACGTTTTATGAAAAGATTTAAAGGAAACAAACCGAGCCAAAAAAAAAAAAAAAAAAAAAAAAAAAAAGACAGTACGCGTAGGAAAAACACAGCGGGCTTGACTAATTCGAAAAAAGGCGATGTCTGCATGTTGGGGGGGGGGGAAGCTTATAAGGATTTAATTTCAAACATGACGTAATCGTACCCAGCCACCGAGAGATGCAGGTCCTACAAGGTAATTTAGAGAGAGAGAGAGAGAGAGAGAGAGAGAGAGAGAGAGAGAGAGAGAGAGAGAGAGAGAGAGAGAGAGAGAGAGAGAGTGGGAGAGGAAGGGAGAGGAAGGGAGAGGGGTAGAGGGAGGGAGAGGGGGAGAGGTGGGAGAGGGAGAGTGGGAGAGGGAGAGAGAGAGAGAGAGAGAGAGAGAGAGAGAGAAAAATACAGAGGAGAGAGAGAAAGAGAAAGATAGAGAGAAAGAGAAAGAGAGACAGACAGAGATAGACAGAGACAGACAGAGACTCGGAGAGACAGAGAGAGAGACAGACCCTCCTCCCCCCTTTCCCCCTTCCCCACCCTCCCCTCCCCTCCCCCCAGTCTCAGAAGAGGTGATAAAATCGAATGCCAAATGAGCTGAGCTGTTATTTCAGCTAATTGCTTCTTATGCTAACTGCGGCGCCGTGAGATAAGAGCTATTCGCACACTGGGCTTATTAGAAACCTCGCGAGCGGCTTCACACTTGGGTACGAAAGGCAGAATAACAGATACTGAAACCACCCCCCTCCCCCTCCCCCTCCCCGAAATAATAAAAAAATAATAATAATAAAGTGGGGAAGCACGGTTTGAGAAACAGGCTCAGAGATCAAATTTGAGCAACTGAGGGTGGTTACTTTAGGTATCGCCCCCCTCCTCCTCCCTTTTACTGATACTATATTACCCCAACATGACCCAACTCTAACCCCTCCCCCCCAAAAAAAAATAGATAAAAAAAATTGCAGCAGGAATTTGAGGGAGGCAGAACTACTACTTCTACTACTACTACTACTACTACTACTACCACTCCTACTACTACTATTATTACTACTACCACTCCTACTACTACTATTATTACTACTACTACCACTCGTACTACTATCACTCCTACTATTAATATATTTTTTAAGGAACGACCTCCATTCTTATGGAATTGTACATAAGAACATAATAATGAAGACTGCAAGAGATCATAAGGCCTACACTAGGTTCTGTCTCCCACAGACACAGTTCACTGGCCCCTCTCTCGCCAATGACTGTAGTCGACTACCCTTTTATATTTCATATTATTTAACTTTAATGAAGCCTAATACAGAAGTTCATTTATCCTACTTTATACTGCAGTCTGTTCAAAATCGAGGTTTTGTACATGTGCTGATTTATGGAGGTGGGAACCTGGGACCTCTCAGGCATAGCAGAGCTGATCTTGAGAGTGAGAATGACAGTCGACATCTAATCCACGCTACTACTACTACTATTACTGCTACTGCTACTACTACTACTACTACTGCTACTACTAACCCTACTACTACTACCCCTACTACTTCTACCCCTACTACTACTACTATTACTGCTCCTACTACTGCTACCCCTACTACTACTACTACTACCACCAATACTACTACCACCAATACTACTAACCCCAACTACTACTACCCCTACTACTACTACCCTTTCTACTACCCCTACTACTACTACCCCTACCACTACTACCCCTACCACTACTACCCCTACCACTACTACCCCTACCACTACTACCCCTACCACTACTACCCCTACCACTACTACTACTGCTGCTGCTGCTGTTGCCACCACTACTCCTACTCCTAATGATCTTCAGTGGGGGACCCAACCAAGGACAGCAGACACGTCGGCGCTCTTGTGGCCAAGACTCACAGATGAGACGGTTATTCAGGGCCCGACGCTCCACTTCCCCTTCCTCGTAAGAAACCTCTCGCGGCGCCTCGCCTGGGCCCATTGCCGAGGCCTTTTGTCCTCCTCGCCTTACATTTAATAAGAAGCAGGACCATTCATGCTTGTTCCTCCTGACAAGAGATGCCGTCGAGCTGCAAGAAAACGAGCTCACTCTCTTTTCTTCCTCTTTTTTTTTTCTTCCATAATTAATGTTATTGGGCAGATTCGAAATTTGGTCCCACGTCCTCCTCCTCCTCTTCCTCTTCTTCTTCTTCTTCTTCCTCTGAGAGAGAGGGTGAGAATGGAGGAGACAGGACGTGTGTGTGTGTGTGTGTGTGTGTGTGTGTGTGTGTGTGTGTGTGTGTGTGTGCGTGTATGTACGTGTATGTGTTTGTGTATGTATATACATATATATATATGTGTGTGTATATATATGTCTATATATATTATATATATATATATATATATATATATATATATATATATATATATATATATATATATATATATATATATATATATATTTTTTTTTTTTTTTTTTTTTTTTTTTTTTTTGCTGGTAACCACTAAGGAAATCGGAAGGAAATAGCAATTCCCAGGCGCTTTCGTGTTATTCACATCTTCAGGGGAATACCCTAAAGATGTGCATAACACGAAAGCGCTTGGGAGTTTGTTTCCTTCCGGTTTCCTTAGTGGTTACCAGTAAAATTTGTGGATCACGTGTTGTTTAGTGATCTTTCTGCATATGTGTGTGTGTGTGTGTGTGTGTGTGTGTGTGTGTGTGTGTGTGTGTGTGTGTGTGTGTGTGTGTGTGTGTGTGTGTGTGTGTGTGTCTGTGTGTGTGTGTGTGTGTGTGTGTGTGTGTGTGTGTGTGTGTGTGTGTGTGTCTGTGTGTGTCTGTGTGTGTGTAATAAAACTACTTGGAAAATAAAATGAAAGGTGACCGGACGTTTTCGTCTACTTAAGACATTTTCAAAGGTACAGAGTAAAAAATGTCTTAAATAGACGAAATCGTTCGGTCACCTTTCATTTTATTTTCCAAGTGGTTTTATGACACATTTTGTGAATCACGTGTTTTTGTGATTTATTCGCAAATTTATATATATATATATATATATATATATTATATATATATATATATATATGTCTATATATATGTATATATACATATATATGTCTATATATATATATATATATATATATATATCATATTATATATATATATATATATATATATATATATATACATACATACATATACCAAGGCTTTCCCCCCCTTACAAGGGAGGTAGCCAAAAAGGAAAAGGCATAAAATCATTCCCACCCATTCCATCCCTGAATACACTCCACACCCCTCCACCCTCCCTCTTATCTTAGCACCTCCTGGATGACGGGTCATCCCTGCACCTTGTCCACTGCCCTGGGTCAGAAGCAGTGTCACAAGACACAGTACATCCACAGCAAGGCCGCTTCATTAAATCGGCGACCCCCCCTCTCCATCCCCTCATGCAGAAAAGGAGAAAACAGGAAGAAATCCCTTCTGGCTGCATCAATTTTTTTTCACACACACTACCCCACCACCATCCCCCACCCACTCCACCTCATGCATCACAACACCATCCACACACAACCACTCTCCACTCACCCCGTCTTCCGTCCTCTCCTGTCCTTCCCCAACAGACATCCCCCCTCCCCAAAGCCCCCTTCACCCCATCCATCCATCTCACCCCAGGCCGCCTCCCCCCCATGTTCACTCCCTCCACATCTGCCTTCCATGCCTCTTTTACTAGTCTTTCTTCACTTATTCTTCCCATGTGTCCAAACCATCCTAATACTTTTTCATCAACTGGAGTTACCGACTCTGGAGCAAAGAAGAGAGAGGGGAGACCTACTGACTATCTACAGAATCATGAAGGGCACAGAAATACTCGATAGAGAGAATTTGTTAAACTGGGACATGAGAAGCACAAGAGGACATGGAAAAAAACATAGCTACAGAAGAGATCTGAAGAAAAAACAGTTTTCCACATAGAGTGGTGGACACTTGGAACAAACTGGTCAAAGAAATAGTGTGCGAAAAAACCATTCATGAGTTTAAGAGCAAACTAGACACTGCGAGATACAAAGGCGGGGCACCACGAACGTAGCTCCCCTTCCCGCAAAATACAACTAGGTATACACACACACACACACACACACACACACACACACACACACACACACACACAACAAGACCCACTCCCCCCCACACACACTTTGTCCTTTCCTTCCTTTCTCTCTCTCTCCCTCTCCCTCTACCTCTCCCCCACCCTCTCCCTCTCCCACCTCTTTCTCTCTCTCTCTCTCTCCCCCTCCTCTTTCTCTCTCTCCCCCCCTCTCTCTCCCTCTCCCTCCCCACCTCTCTCTCTCTTGGGTTTATTAAATTATTGTCTTCCAGGTGTTTTACCCATCTATTCTTGATGATTTTCTCATTAATTTTGGCTATAGTGCTTATTAGTGAGACGGGCCTATAGTTAGTTGGTTCTTCCTTGTTTTCTCCTATATATATTGGTACAATATTAGCATTTTTCCAGTTTCTTGGTATATTTCCTTCTTTAAGTGAGCAACTTATTATGTTATGTATTTTGTCCGTTAGTTCTTTGCATTCCTTTAGAATCCAATTTGCAATTCCGTCCGGGCCATGTGATTTCCTGACGTCAAGGTTTGATAGATGTTCCTTTATTTCTTTTTGAGTTATTATTATCTCGCTCATGGAGGGAGATCGCCTTTCATTTCCTTCGTCCCAATATTGTGCTTTCTCTCTAGTGAAAACAGATTTGAAGTGATTATTCATGACTTCGGCAATTTCTACTTCTTTTGTGTATTCTACACTCCCTTGGCGTAGTTTCACAATTTCCTGTTTGTTTTTAGTTTTACCATTCACGTATCGATAGAATAGCTTGGATTGCTCTTTGTATTTATCTATAATATCCTTTTCATGGTTCCTTTTTTCCTCTCTTCCCATTTTAACATACTCATTTCTATAGTTTATATAAACTTGCCATTTTCCAGTTGTTGTTTTTTTCCTCCCATCTTTTCCAAACTCTGTCCCTTCTATCTTTTGCCTCACTGCATCTTTTGTTGAACCAGCATTTAATGTACACTCTCTCTAGCTTCTATCTTGGTACGTGCCTATTCACCCCTTCATTGTAATTATTCATCAAGATATCCCATTTCTCTTCCACTTTTGTCTCTTCCGTGTAAAAATTTTCACAGTTTGCATTCTGGGAGAATTTCTTTAGTTTTCCAAAGTCCGTTTTGTTGTACATCAATCTTCCTTGACTATGCTTTTCATTTCTCTCCATGTACATTTCTTCCTTTAGTTCAGTCTCAATGAGTATATGGTCACTCTTTCCAATTGATGTCTTGTATTGGATTTTATCCACAATTTCAGGTTCTGTTGTAAATATTAAATCTAGTTTCGACAGCTCCTCGTTATTTCTGTATCTGGTGTTTTTACTGACCCACTGAGTCATTGTATATTCTATGGACATGTCTAGTAGTACATTACCCCACAAGTCTTCTCCTCTCACTGTCATGTTCTCCCAACAAATTTCTTTGCAATTAACGTCCCCCATAATTACTAGATTACCCCCGCCCATTAGTATCTCATTTAATGATTGCCTTGTATCTTCTAGCATTTTCGTATGCTCGTTCTCTTTCCAAGCGTTCGTTTTGGGGGGGCACATAAGTCACCACACACTTTCTACTTCTCATGTTCTTATCTTCAACTTTTATCATGATCAGTTCTACATTACCTTTGCCCTCCGCAATTTTTGTCACATTAATTGTTTTTCTTGTCCAAGAACATGATTTCTCCTCCCTGTTTCTTGTCTCTGTTTTTAATCCAGTAATTGTATAGTTCATATCCAACATCGATGGATGGTATTTCACCCCTTCGTTTAGTCTCCACAATTCCCATTATGTTTGGTTTTTCTTCTAGCAGGTAATCATTAAGTTCATTCAGTCATGAAATTAATCCGTTGATGTTGGTATAGGCCACTTTCAATTTTTTTTTTTTTTTTTTTTTTGGTTCGCCCATTCTGATGTACCATTTCCTCAGTCTCATGTCGATTGCTCCCTAATAGAATTCCTTGCTTTCGACTTAAACTCCTTCTTTCGCACTTACTGAATCCTGAAAAAGCATTGTTGTGATATTCCCTCGTGCTCGCAGGCGTCTCGTAAAGATTAATTATTTACATCGTGGTTTGGCATGTGTAACGTAATATTAGATATTACGTCATATGTGTAATTATGTTATAGAATTGTGTTCCTTTGTATTACATAACTATGTTCATATTTCTTGTCTATGTATGTATTGTAACAATGTTAAGCAGTAACGCCCGTCCACTATATGTAATCTTGCCTACGTGCGGAGAGGTGCGCATTCTTGTAGAACAAACAGACAAGCGAAATCCTGAATAGTTCGGAGCGCACAGATTTGACAGTTACTAAATAAATAGATTGTTCAAGCGAGTCGAGGGTCCTAAAACTACCCATGTTGACGTGTTAACTTACCCTCCTCCTCACCCGCACCCTTAACCGGAAGTATCCGGCTTCCGGTCCAATGGTATATAATCGGTGGAACTCGCTGACTCCTTGTCCACACAGACGTCGGCAGCTCTTAGCAGCAGACAGTCCGTATTTGCACGAGCATAGTTATACTCGCTAGGGCTACTCTCTAGAGTTAACTTGTTCACGCAATCCAACTTTACGTTGGATAGCCTTGTTGGTAGTTTACACTACCACCCACTTCTGGGCATTTCCCAGCACTTTGACCTTATACCATTTTCTCGTCATTTCGTAGCTCTCCGGGATCCGCACGAGCCCTTGTTGGCTCGTGAGACTTCTTCGTCGTCCGGCCCGGCGAAATCTAGTAAATTCTGTCGTAGTTTAGAAGTAGTGTAGACCCCGTACCCACTGGGCACACAGTGGTCCTACTACGCGGCTGTCACCAGTCGCCAAAGGAAGCTGTGTGACCCCATTATATTATATTTTGCTCTGCTGAGCACATTTTTCTGTGTACCAGGGGGCTCGTCCCCCCACCCCAACGCGCAGGATGGAGTCCTCAACTCCATCCCTGCAAACTAGGAGGACTTCCCCTGACGACCCTAATATCGACCCGGACAAGGCTAGACACGTGTTTCTTCATTCTGACCAGACCCGATTAGCTGACCTAAACCCATTTATGCTCAAAAAATGTCTTGAACAATTTACCAATGATATCAACCAAGTTAAGAAACTTAGAAGCGGAGACCTCCAAGTTACCACCAACTCTGGAAGAGCTACACGCGATCTTCTTAAGGCTAGGAAATTCCATTCCTTCGATGTTGTTGCATCCCTCCCTAGGTCCCTCAACTCCTGCAGAGGAGTAATCCACTGCAGAGATTTGATGACCATGGAAGAGTGTGACATCCTCGAAGAAATGAAATCTGAGGGAATATTAGATGTCAAATTCATAACGCGATTGGACCGAGAAAAGAACATGCGAGTGAAAACGCCACTAATAATCCTCACTTTCAACTCGACAACCCTCCCTGACCACGTTAAAATTGGATACATCCATGTCCCAACACGACCATATGTCCCCAATCCTTTGCGCTGCAACAAATGTCTCAAATATGGTCACTTAGCCAAATTCTGCAGCAAACAAACAGTCGTATGCGGTAAATGCGCAGGCGAACATCCTATGGATGCTTGCTCTGCAAAGGTGTTTCAATGTGTTAACTGCCCCTCCAATAACAACCATGCATCCACCTCCCGAGACTGTCCCACTTTCAAATTAGAAAAAGAAATCTGTACAGAGAAAGCAACTTGTGGCATATCCTTTTACGAAGCAAGGAAGCGTGTGATGGAAAGACTAGTTACCCCAACTAGTACTTCCGGAGCAACTTCCTATGCTTCGGCAGTTAAAAAAACGTACAGAACCATTGAAACGCAAACTGAGAGCAAGCACTCCAAGGACAAAGAACACCGCCAAAGTAACAGGCAAACTCACTCGCACCTTCCTTCCCCGGCCATCCCAGAGCCTTCCAAACGTGTGCCCACACGTACTGAAGAGGATGTCAATATGGAGATCTCCGTTTCCCAAAAACGACTTTTAAGTCCTATTACCAGCCCAGACCGTTCATCCGGGGCTAAACACACCTCTCCCACTAAGGCCAAGAAAGGAAGAAACCGAAGCAGATAAAATAAATAAAAAATAAAAAATAAAAAAATAAATAAAAAATAAAAAACAAATAAATAAATAAATAAAAATAAAAATAAAAAATGAAAATAATCCAGTGGAATTGCCGAGGTGTTAGAAGTAAATTAAATGACTTAATAATTTTTAACTCGCTCAACAACCCCTCAGTTATTTGTCTACAAGAGACTCAGCTTAACCCCAGTGTTGAGTTCAAACTGAAGAACTACACCACCTATAGGAAGGACAGGTTGGCGCCTGGAGGGGGGGTCGCAGTTGCAGTCAGCGACTGCCTTCCCCAAGTGGAACTGCCACTGGCCACCACCTTGGAAGCAGTCGCTATAAAAACGAAACTGCACAACAAACTCGTAACCATCTGCTCCCTTTACCTACCTCCCGACCCTCGTTTTCCACTAGAGGAAATAAACGGGTTGATAGAACAACTACCCCACCACAAACTGATAGTGGGAGATTTCAACTCCCACCATCGCATGTGGGGTAGCAACAAAACCTCTCCACGAGGGGAGCAGATGGAAGAAGTGCTCAACACTAACAACCTGGTCCTCCTAAACACTGGCAGTCCCACTCGAGTAGACAATACTAGGGGTTCATTTTCATGTATAGATTTATCCATATCATCTCCTGCGTTGTCAGACATCACACAATGGTACACGCATGACGACACCATGCTCAGCGATCATTTCCCAATAATACTAAAAATAGGGGGTGACCACGCTACGGCTCCTCCAGCCTACGGAGACAACCCACCCCCTCCCTGTCCCAAATTCAACATCAAAAAAGCCAATTGGGAAATGTATTGCACAACCACCAACGTCAACATCACAGGGGATAATATGGATGACAAAATATTCAATTTATCCAACTCGATTTTGAATTCAGCTATTAAGCATATACCAAAAACCTCGGTATTTCACAAGCATAGAGTTCCTTGGTGGACATCAGACTGCAGAAAAGCACTTTGCAAGCGGAATAGGGCTTACCGAACTTTTAAGAATAACCCCATTGCACCAAATTTTATTACTTTTAAAAAGACGCAAGCAGAGGCCCGAAGAACAATAAAACAAGCCAAACGAAAGTCTTGGCATGATTACATCTCCACAATAAACGCAAACACTCCTCTATCACAAATCTGGTCAGCCGTCCGTAAAATCGACGGCAAATACACACCAAACATTAAGACCCTAACCATTGGAAACACGTTTGTAGATGCTCCCCTGGACATCGCAAACACAATCGCAGACACATTTACGCAAACAAGCAACACAAATAACTACTCACCAACCTTTTTACAACACAAACAAAGACGGGAAGCAGAACCTCTGATCTTCCATACACAGACACACCACGATTATAACACCCCCTTCCAACTACACGAGCTTCAACAAGCCTTAAGCTCGTGTAGAGGAACCTCTGCTGGCCCAGATGAGATCAGGTATGAGATGCTGCAACATTTGAATTCAATTTCACTGGAAAAATTATTAGAAATATACAATGCAATTTGGATTAGTCAAGAATTCCCAAAAACATGGAGACATGCCCACGTCATACCTATTCTCAAAAAGGGGAAGGACCCAAAGAGTCCTTCCTCTTATCGCCCTATAGCGCTTACCAACTGCTTATGCAAAGTATTAGAACGTATGGCCAATAACAGATTAAAATTCATCCTAGAGTCTCAAAATGTAATAGTTCCTGCCCAATGTGGTTTCAGGAAAAATAGAAGTAGTCTTGACCATTTGGTCAACTTACAACAAGATATCCTCTCCTCTTTCGAGAGGAAAGAATATCTTGTTGCTTGCTTTTTAGATTTGGAAAGAGCCTACGACATGTCATGGCGACGTGGTATCCTCGAAAAACTCTATGCACTTGGCCTTAGAGGGAATCTCCCTATTTTTATTCAAAATTTCTTAAAAGAACGAACTTTTTCCGTTAAAAATCAAAATTATTATTCAACAGTACGCATACAAGAAAATGGCGTACCACAGGGAAGTGTGTTAAGTCCCACACTATTTATGTTGCTCATAAACGATATTCTACCCGCTCCACCTCGGAACCTTAAATACTCATTATACGCTGACGACGTCGGAATCTGGCATTCCTCACCGAACGCCAAGTTTTCCGGCTCTCGCGTACAACTGGCCCTGGACTCGCTCCAGGACTGGTCTGACAAATGGGGATTTAAGTTTTCGGAATTAAAGTCAACAGTAATTGTATTTTCACGCAGAGCCCAGGCAGAAATAAATCTGCAATTACATGGTAACCCCATTCCAGTACAAAATTCAACCTTTTTCCTTGGCCTGAAACTGGACTCCAGGCTAAACTGGAAGGCCCATGTAAAATACCTAGTTGATGCGTGCAACAAGAGAATTAATTTGCTACGTAAACTAACGGGCACAAATTGGGGAGCAGATAGGAAATCCCTGCTAATGATTTATAAGTCCCTGATTAGATCTAAACTAGACTATGGGTGTCAGATATATGGTTCGGCAACACCAACCACGTTACAACCCCTGAACATCATCCAAAACAAAGGCCTAAGAATAGCACTTGGAGCATTACGCTGCACAAGGATCGAGAGGCTGGAGGTTGAAGCAAACGTACCCCCCCTCCACTACAGGCGCGAACTCCTTGCACTACGATACGTCGCCAAAGTGCTCCGTATCCCTCGACATCCCTGCAAGGAGACCATCAAACAACACGAGCACTTCACCAACTCCAGCCTAAATCCCCTTTCCATCAGGATCCGATCCCTGTGTGAGCAGTACTCAGTGCCACTGTGGTCAATAGAACAGCTGGAAGCCACCCATCTACCACCGTGGAAAAACATCGCCCCGAAGGTCAAAATCAATCAAGACCTCAAGAAGAAGACGTCTTCCACAGAAGAACTGAGACAGAAGACCCTGGAGACCATCCATAAGTACAATGACCACAGGGCACTGTACACTGATGGCTCCAAGTGCGGCCCCAAAACTGGGACAGGGTTATACTGCAACCAAACCCGGATGATGTTCAGATTGCCGGACCATACGAGCATATATATCGCCGAACTCTACGGTATATATCAAGCCTTAGAATATGCTCAATCTGACACACATAGTAATTTCGTCATATTCACAGATTCACTAAGTGCACTTCAGTCAATTAAGTCAGGTAACCATATGGAGAACTTCCTCTTGGGCAAAATCATTAGCACATTGTCGATAACTAACAAGTCCATTACTCTCTCTTGGGTTCCCAGTCACATTGGGATCTTCGGGAATGAGAAAGCGGACATCTTAGCCAAAACTGCCTTAGAAATAGACTCTATTACCGACATACCCCTGGACATAGGAACCTTCAATTCTGTTTTAAGAAAACAATTACACACCCACTGGCAACTCCAGTGGAACAATCTCGACATCTCGCACAAACAAAAGGAACACATAACAGATTGGTCGACATCATACAGAAATAACAGACAGGAGGAAATCGCCATAGCAAGACTGAGGATGAATTCGACCCGCCTCACCCACCTAAACCCATACATTAATGGCGTATTTCCTCCACAATGCAACACCTGCAACACTATACTATCCATAAGACACATACTCATACACTGCTCAAGATACAACACACAGCGCAAAGCGCTTATACAACACTGCAAACTTAAGAAAATTCAACTAAGCACCACAAATCTTCTGACCGACGACCGTTTACTTATTGACAAAGTAGTATTTTATTTGCGCACTACAGGACTATTGTGGAAATTATAATGGTAGATTAAAAAGGATCGCAGGTTCACACCAGGCTTAATGACCTCATTATAGGTCGATAGCCTTAAAGATCCACAAAAAAAAAAAAAAAAAAAAAATTACACGTCCACATCAGACGTCGGCAGCTCTTAGCAGCAGACAGTCCGTATTTGCACGAGCATAGTTATACTCGCTAGGGCTACTCTCTAGAGTTAACTTGTTCACGCAATCCAACTTTACGTTGGATAGCCTTGTTGGTAGTTTACACTACCACCCACTTCTGGGCATTTCCCAGCACTTTGACCTTATACCATTTTCTCGTCATTTCGTAGCTCTCCGGGATCCGCACGAGCCCTTGTTGGCTCGTGAGACTTCTTCGTCGTCCGGCCCGGCGAAATCTAGTAAATTCTGTCGTAGTTTAGAAGTAGTGTAGACCCCGTACCCACTGGGCACACAGTGGTCCTACTACGCGGCTGTCACCAGTCGCCAAAGGAAGCTGTGTGACCCCGTTATATTATATTTTGCTCTGCTGAGCACATTTTTCTGTGTACCAGGGGGCTCGTCCCCCCACCCCAACGCGCAGGATGGAGTCCTCAACTCCATCCCTGCAAACTAGGAGGACTTCCCCTGACGACCCTAATATCGACCCGGACAAGGCTAGACACGTGTTTCTTCATTCTGACCAGACCCGATTAGCTGACCTAAACCCATTTATGCTCAAAAAATGTCTTGAACAATTTACCAATGATATCAACCAAGTTAAGAAACTTAGAAGCGGAGACCTCCAAGTTACCACCAACTCTGGAAGAGCTACACGCGATCTTCTTAAGGCTAGGAAATTCCATTCCTTCGATGTTGTTGCATCCCTCCCTAGGTCCCTCAACTCCTGCAGAGGAGTAATCCACTGCAGAGATTTGATGACCATGGAAGAGTGTGACATCCTCGAAGAAATGAAATCTGAGGGAATATTAGATGTCAAATTCATAACGCGATTGGACCGAGAAAAGAACATGCGAGTGAAAACGCCACTAATAATCCTCACTTTCAACTCGACAACCCTCCCTGACCACGTTAAAATTGGATACATCCATGTCCCAACACGACCATATGTCCCCAATCCTTTGCGCTGCAACAAATGTCTCAAATATGGTCACTTAGCCAAATTCTGCAGCAAACAAACAGTCGTATGCGGTAAATGCGCAGGCGAACATCCTATGGATGCTTGCTCTGCAAAGGTGTTTCAATGTGTTAACTGCCCCTCCAATAACAACCATGCATCCACCTCCCGAGACTGTCCCACTTTCAAATTAGAAAAAGAAATCTGTACAGAGAAAGCAACTTGTGGCATATCCTTTTACGAAGCAAGGAAGCGTGTGATGGAAAGACTAGTTACCCCAACTAGTACTTCCGGAGCAACTTCCTATGCTTCGGCAGTTAAAAAAACGTACAGAACCATTGAAACGCAAACTGAGAGCAAGCACTCCAAGGACAAAGAACACCGCCAAAGTAACAGGCAAACTCACTCGCACCTTCCTTCCCCGGCCATCCCAGAGCCTTCCAAACGTGTGCCCACACGTACTGAAGAGGATGTCAATATGGAGATCTCCGTTTCCCAAAAACGACTTTTAAGTCCTATTACCAGCCCAGACCGTTCATCCGGGGCTAAACACACCTCTCCCACTAAGGCCAAGAAAGGAAGAAACCGAAGCAGATAAAATAAATAAAAAATAAAAAAATAAAAAATAAATAAAAAATAAAAAACAAATAAATAAATAAATAAAAATAAAAATAAAAAATGAAAATAATCCAGTGGAATTGCCGAGGTGTTAGAAGTAAATTAAATGACTTAATAATTTTTAACTCGCTCAACAACCCCTCAGTTATTTGTCTACAAGAGACTCAGCTTAACCCCAGTGTTGAGTTCAAACTGAAGAACTACACCACCTATAGGAAGGACAGGTTGGCGCCTGGAGGGGGGGTCGCAGTTGCAGTCAGCGACTGCCTTCCCCAAGTGGAACTGCCACTGGCCACCACCTTGGAAGCAGTCGCTATAAAAACGAAACTGCACAACAAACTCGTAACCATCTGCTCCCTTTACCTACCTCCCGACCCTCGTTTTCCACTAGAGGAAATAAACGGGTTGATAGAACAACTACCCCACCACAAACTGATAGTGGGAGATTTCAACTCCCACCATCGCATGTGGGGTAGCAACAAAACCTCTCCACGAGGGGAGCAGATGGAAGAAGTGCTCAACACTAACAACCTGGTCCTCCTAAACACTGGCAGTCCCACTCGAGTAGACAATACTAGGGGTTCATTTTCATGTATAGATTTATCCATATCATCTCCTGCGTTGTCAGACATCACACAATGGTACACGCATGACGACACCATGCTCAGCGATCATTTCCCAATAATACTAAAAATAGGGGGTGACCACGCTACGGCTCCTCCAGCCTACGGAGACAACCCACCCCCACCCAGTCCCAAATTCAACAACAAAAAAGCCAAATGGGAAATGTATCGCACAACCACCAACGTCAACATCACAGGGGATAATATGGATGACAAAATATTCAATTTATCCAACTCGATTTTGAATTCAGCTATTAAGCATATACCAAAAACCTCGGTATTTCACAAGCATAGAGTTCCCTGGTGGACATCAGACTGCAGAAAAGCACTTTGCAAGCGGAATAGGGCTTACCGAACTTTTAAGAATAACCCCATTGCACCAAATTTTATTACTTTTAAAAAGACGCAAGCAGAGGCCCGAAGAACAATAAAACAAGCCAAACGAAAGTCTTGGCATGATTACATCTCCACAATAAACGCAAACACTCCTCTATCACAAATCTGGTCAGCCGTCCGTAAAATCGACGGCAAATATACACCAAACATTAAGACCCTAACCATTGGAAACACGTTTGTAGATGCTCCCCTGGACATCGCAAACACAATCGCAGACACATTTACGCAAACAAGCAACACAAATAACTACTCACCAACCTTTTTACAACACAAACAAAGACGGGAAGCAGAACCTCTGATCTTCCATACACAGACACACCACGATTATAACACCCCCTTCCAACTACACGAGCTTCAACAAGCCTTAAGCTCGTGTAGAGGAACCTCTGCTGGCCCAGATGAGATCAGGTATGAGATGCTGCAACATTTGAATTCAATTTCACTGAAAAAATTATTAGAAATATACAATGCAATTTGGATTAGTCAAGAATTCCCAAAAACATGGAGACATGCCCACGTCATACCTATTCTCAAAAAGGGGAAGGACCCAAAGAGTCCTTCCTCTTATCGCCCTATAGCGCTTACCAACTGCTTATGCAAAGTATTAGAACGTATGGCCAATAACAGATTAAAATTCATCCTAGAGTCTCAAAATGTAATAGTTCCTGCCCAATGTGGTTTCAGGAAAAATAGAAGTAGTCTTGACCATTTGGTCAACTTACAACAAGATATCCTCTCCTCTTTCGAGAGGAAAGAATATCTTGTTGCTTGCTTTTTAGATTTGGAAAGAGCCTACGACATGTCATGGCGACGTGGTATCCTCGAAAAACTCTATGCACTTGGCCTTAGAGGGAATCTCCCTATTTTTATTCAAAATTTCTTAAAAGAACGAACTTTTTCCGTTAAAAATCAAAATTATTATTCAACAGTACGCATACAAGAAAATGGCGTACCACAGGGAAGTGTGTTAAGTCCCACACTATTTATGTTGCTCATAAACGATATTCTACCCGCTCCACCTCGGAACCTTAAATACTCATTATACGCTGACGACGTCGGAATCTGGCATTCCTCACCGAACGCCAAGTTTTCCGGCTCTCGCGTACAACTGGCCCTGGACTCGCTCCAGGACTGGTCTGACAAATGGGGATTTAAGTTTTCGGAATTAAAGTCAACAGTAATTGTATTTTCACGCAGAGCCCAGGCAGAAATAAATCTGCAATTACATGGTAACCCCATTCCAGTACAAAATTCAACCTTTTTCCTTGGCCTGAAACTGGACTCCAGGCTAAACTGGAAGGCCCATGTAAAATACCTAGTTGATGCGTGCAACAAGAGAATTAATTTGCTACGTAAACTAACGGGCACAAATTGGGGAGCAGATAGGAAATCCCTGCTAATGATTTATAAGTCCCTGATTAGATCTAAACTAGACTATGGGTGTCAGATATATGGTTCGGCAACACCAACCACGTTACAACCCCTGAACATCATCCAAAACAAAGGCCTAAGAATAGCACTTGGAGCATTACGCTGCACAAGGATCGAGAGGCTGGAGGTTGAAGCAAACGTACCCCCCCTCCACTACAGGCGCGAACTCCTTGCACTACGATACGTCGCCAAAGTGCTCCGTGTCCCTCGACATCCCTGCAAGGAGACCATCAAACAACACGAGCACTTCACCAACTCCAGCCTAAATCCCCTTTCCATCAGGATCCGATCCCTGTGTGAGCAGTACTCAGTGCCACTGTGGTCAATAGAACAGCTGGAAGCCACCCATCTACCACCGTGGAAAAACATCGCCCCGAAGGTCAAAATCAATCAAGACCTCAAGAAGAAGACGTCTTCCACAGAAGAACTGAGACAGAAGACCCTGGAGACCATCCATAAGTACAATGACCACAGGGCACTGTACACTGATGGCTCCAAGTGCGGCCCCAAAACTGGGACAGGGTTATACTGCAACCAAACCCGGATGATGTTCAGATTGCCGGACCATACGAGCATATATATCGCCGAACTCTACGGTATATATCAAGCCTTAGAATATGCTCAATCTGACACACATAGTAATTTCGTCATATTCACAGATTCACTAAGTGCACTTCAGTCAATTAAGTCAGGTAACCATATGGAGAACTTCCTCTTGGGCAAAATCATTAGCACATTGTCGATAACTAACAAGTCCATTACTCTCTCTTGGGTTCCCAGTCACATTGGGATCTTCGGGAATGAGAAAGCGGACACCTTAGCCAAAACTGCCTTAGAAATAGACTCTATTACCGACATACCCCTGGACATAGGAACCTTCAATTCTGTTTTAAGAAAACAATTACACACCCACTGGCAACTCCAGTGGAACAATCTCGACATCTCGCACAAACAAAAGGAACACATAACAGATTGGTCGACATCATACAGAAATAACAGACAGGAGGAAATCGCCATAGCAAGACTGAGGATGAATTCGACCCGCCTCACCCACCTAAACCCATACATTAATGGCGTATTTCCTCCACAATGCAACACCTGCAACACTATACTATCCATAAGACACATACTCATACACTGCTCAAGATACAACACACAGCGCAAAGCGCTTATACAACACTGCAAACTTAAGAAAATTCAACTAAGCACCACAAATCTTCTGACCGACGACCGTTTACTTATTGACAAAGTAGTATTTTATTTGCGCACTACAGGACTATTGTGGAAATTATAATGGTAGATTAAAAAGGATCGCAGGTTCACACCAGGCTTAATGACCTCATTATAGGTCGATAGCCTTAAAGATCCAAAAAAAAAAAAAAAAAAAAAGACTCCTTGTCATATTCCCACATATTGATCTCTTGATAAAAACTAGAAGGTTTAGATTCATGAGACGATTGGTGTGAAGTGATCACCCTTTTTGCCTACATTACGTGTCTGATATACATTGCATTACTTCACTTATATTTGTACTTATTACTTATTCTGATGCATGTTCCTGATCTCTTTGTACTTAGATAGTACCATATTGTATACGTATCTTGTTTCTTATTTGAACGATAATTTCCATATTCTCATAATAATATACGGTCCCATTGACCCTACTGCCCATTCTCTTTTGTGTTGATTGCCTGTAAATATTTTCCATTAATAATTTCGTTTACTAGTTTTATCGCTAGTTTAATATTCCTTTCCTGGAATCTTCTTTGTTACCTTTACTTCTAGTCTTACGAATTATCTAGGCCCTGACCAGATAGTTCAGTCCTACAGTGGCTTCTAGAAGTGCGCTGGTTCTTAAGCACTTAGACGTTATACGTAACGTCTCTTCACATACCAGCAGCCCGTAACACATGGCATCACTAGATGGCTCTGGTTTGAAGTTGTCGTTTGAGTCAGACTTTTCGTTATTTTCCTTCATTTTTTGCTAATTACGTGTGTGTGTGTGTGTGTGTGTGTGTGTGTGTGTGTGTGTGTGTGTGTGTATGTGTGTGTGCGTGTGTGTGTATCTGCGCGCGCCTCGAGATGGTTAATAACTTGAACCATGCAATCGCCTCTGCAGGAAGTTCAACCCATCCACCGACTATTAGGTTGTCGCAAATAGATCTTCTTATCTTAAAGCCTCATTCACACGGGTTAAGCTGAGAGGCAAGTCAAGCGTGCTTTGCTACAAGTTATTTGCCTTGTGTATTAACACCTGCTTGGAAAAAAAATAGGCAACCTAAACAATCTTCTTTTGTCAAGCAAACGATTACAAACAACAAGTAACTTGCAGCAAGTTACTTGCACGCTTGACTCACCTCTCAACTTGCCCCGTGTAAATGCGGTGTTGGGTTAAGCCACTACCCAATGATCCTAAAGCCATTTCTAGTCTGTTTACTGTTTACTCTAAAAAAAAAAAGTCAGCATCAAGTGAGAATCTGTGGTTTGCTATTGCCACAGAACAAAAACAGATGGGCATTGCGCCAGATGGGACAACGAACCAGCTGGCGATGATTGGATTACGCTTTGATACAGACGTATAGAGGAGTAAAGGGGCCGTCAAACGGTTTGTCAAACAAGTGTTTGAAGTGATGTTTGACCGTGTGAGTGGGACTATTTGTTTGAAAAAACACGCTTGTCAAACTATTTGTTAAACCCGGTTTGTCAAACCAAGTTTATCAAACAAGTGTTTGAAGTGGTATTTGACCATGTGAACGGGGTATTTGGTTGTCAAACACATTTGATAAACGTTTTTGATAACCAGTTACCTCATTCACACGGTCAAACATCACTTCAAACACTTGTTTGACAAACCGGGTTTGACAAACAGTTTGACCGTGTAAATGGCTCTTTAGGAAGGTCCTTTTTTATGAGACGCTGTCAGGTAATGGTTCCATTTGTTTCGGTTTATCGTCGCGAACTACCCCTATCAGAAGGTTAGGATGGTGCCCCTTACAGTGGCCTTTTCAGCGTGGAATATAATGAACAATACCCTTGGTCCAACTCGCTGGCGGCGATTTTCGAACTACCCAATACGTCTGTTTATTGCCCTTCGTGTTAAATATATCGATTTATCAATTCATCTGTTTATCTAATTGCCTACACATTTATTCATGTAATAAACAGATAAATAAATTATTAGATAAATTAGTTCATTTGTTCGTGTTTACATGATCAAATCTGTGGATATAATCTTCTTTTTGACCAAATAGGCAAACGAGCAGCCCACAAATTCATCCCTTCATTCCCTCCTCCTCCTCCTCCCCCCTTCCTTTCTTAAATAATATAAAAAATGGCTACTCAAAGGAGAACTACCAGGATATTTGTAGTTTCTTGTTAAAAATAAATAATCAGATACATAAATGAATGAGTAATAAGATAAACAAATGAATTATTAGATGAATCGTTAAATCAACAAATAAACAAATAAGTAAACGAATAAGTGATTAGACAAATTAAAAAATAAATTATTAAATAAATAAATAAATCTGTGCTACGGATATAGCATAAGATATATACACATTAAAAAGAAACCACACAGATGAGGCGGGCGATATACGTAACCTAATCCTGAAATAACAAGTCACATGGGCTCCAGCGCTGGTAAAATAAACAGAAAAAAAATACAAAATTACCTCCAAAAAGAACCACGAGCACCTGGAAACAGACCATAATTCCATCATTACGGAGTTGGGGTGGCTGGGGGGAGGGGAGTTGGGTTGCCACGAAAAAAAGAAGAAAAAAAAAAAAAGTCCAGATGCTGAGACTTCTATATAGCGGAGTGCCACAGGGTTCAGTCTTCGGTCCGCAGACCCTTCGAGCCTGAGACAGACTCTATGGAACCCGTATGTCTCATCAGGCACCACACAAGTCTGTCATTCTCTATGAGACCAACGCGTTCTTCTTGTTCTGGCGAGCGCCAAGCGATTCTAATCACCAGCGGGAAAACTTTTAGTAAATGTCAAACGTTTAAATACTTTTGATACTGTGACATCCTTCACAGACTTGCTTAAGGCGAATACCAGACGATTTTATTAGAGTGAATTATATTCTGGACCATTTCAGCGATTGGCCTCGCACTACTGCATCCAGGACTCGAACCCGTGCGGATGACCTCCTCAGCGGCTGCCACTCGAGCACGCTACCATTGTACCACAGAGATGTAGAGGTAGAGGTAGGGGGTTGGAAAGGGAGGGGAGAGAGAGAGAGAGAGGGGGGGAGGAATGATTGAGAGGGAGACAGAGAGAGGTGAGACAGAGAGAGGGAGACAGAGAGAGAGAGAGAAAGGGAGTCAGAGAGAGAGAAAGGGAGAGAGAGAGAGAGAGAGAGAGAGAGAGAGAGAGAGAGAGAGAGAGAGAGAGAGAGAGAGAGAATGAAAGAGACAGAATGAGGAAGAAAAATAGAGGTAGAGAGAGAGGTAAAGAGAGTTAGAGACAGGTAGATAGAGGTAAAGAGAGGTAGAGAGAGGTAAAGAGAGAGAGGTAGAGAGGTGTAGAGAGAGAGAGACGCGTTATTCTACAACACGCCGCCGAGACGTTTAATTTCTTTCTTCGCGTTTGAGTGATGGAGCCCCCGAGCACTCTGGCAGCAGCAGCAGCAGCAGCAGCAGCGACGACAAGAGGGATTTCATCAGTTCGCAGCGACATTATGAAATGAAAAGGCTCGGGACGAGGAGGAGGTTGGAGGACGAGGAGGAGGAACAGGAGGAGGAGGAGGAGGAGGACGAGGAGGAGGAACAGGAGGAGGAGGAGGAGGAGGAGGAGGGAGGGGGAGGAGGTGGAAGGAGGGGAGGAGGTGAAGGAGGGAGGAGAAGAGGGGATGGGAGGGGGAGGGAGAGGACTAGGACGAGGAGGAAGAGGACGAGTAGGAAGTGGAAGGAGGAGGAGAGGAGGAAATGAGGAGGAGAATTAGGAGAAAAATTAGGAGGAACAGGAGGCGGAGATGGAGGGGGAGGAAGAAGAAAGAGGGGGAGAAAGAAAGGGGGAGGAAAAGGAGGACGGGAACAGGGGAAAGAGGAGGAAGAGGAGGAAGAGGAGGAGGAGAAGGAGGAAAAGGGAGGAAGGAGGAGGAGGAGTAAGGAGGAGGAGTAAGGAGGAGGAGTAAGGAGGAGGAGAAGGAGGAGGAGGTGGAAGGAGTAAGGAGGAGGAGAAGGAGGAGGAGGTGGAAGGAGTAAGGAGGAGGAGAAGGAGGAGGAGGTGGAAGGAGTAAGGAGGAGGAGGTGGAAAGAGTAAGGAGGAGGAGGTGGAAGGAGGAGTAGGAAGTGGAAGGAGGAGGAGAAAGAGGAAAAGAAAAAGGAGGTAGAGAGGAAGGAGGAAATGAGGAGGAATACTAGGAATAACAGTAAGTGGAGATGGAGGAGGAGGAAGAAGAGAAGAGGAAGGAGCTGAAAGGAGGAGGAGGAGGAGGAGGAAGAGGAGGAAGAGGAGGAGGAGGAAGATGAGGAGAAGGAGGAAGATGAGGAGGAGGAAGATGAAGAGAAGGAAGATGAGGAGGAGGAAGATGAGAAGGAGGAAGATGAGGAGGAGGAAGATGAGGAGGAAGAGGAGGAGGAAGAAGAAGAAGGAAGAGGAGGAGGTAGAGGAGGAGGGAGGAGGAAGAGGAGGAGGAAAAGGAGGAAGAGGAGGAGGAGGAAGAGGAGGAGGAGAAAGAGGAGAAAGAGGAGGAAGAGGTGGAGGAGGAAGAAAAGGAGGAAGAGGAGGAGGAGGAAGAGATGGAAGGTAGGGGAGAAGGCGTGGAGGCTGCCCTGGATAAAAATGAAGGCGATTAACACAAACGTAGGGAAAGGGGGGAACACAAGACAAGAAATAGGAGTTAGAGAAGGGGGAAGAAGAGGAGGAAGAGGAGGAAGAGGAGAAAGAGGAAGAAGACGAAGAGGAGGGAAAGAGTGTTGGGAGGAAGAGAAAGTAAAGGTGAGATGGTAGAGAGGAAAGAAGAGGAAAGGAAGAAGAGAGCAGATTAGAAAAATATTGTAAAAAGAGAAATAGATAAAGAGGGGAAGAAAATGTTAAATATAATAAAAGGAAGAACATAAAAGTAAGTTTCAGGACAATAATACAAATTAGGTTAAAAGAATGACGAAAAGGAAGAGGAAGAAAAAGAGAGAGAGATAAAGAGAAGAAGAAAAGAGAAGAATTAGAGAGTTATGAATAACTTTAAGAAAGATCAGGATACAAAAAGAAAGGAAAGAGAGACGAAAACAAATGTAGACAAGAGAAAGAAAGGCAAAGAAGAGGACAGGTGATAAAGGCGATAGAAAGGAAAGGGGGCGGAGTTATGAAAAGTGGGCGGGGCTTAACGGGAGGGAGGCCGGAAGGGGGAGGAGCCAAAGAGTCAAACGTTTGGATCTTTGCTGGCGGCCAAACGGTCAGGAAGAGACGAAATGGAAAACAAACCAAAACAAAAGCAGTGAAGCGTGCGAAGAAACCAAAAATGAAAAATATTGGGAAATACACACGTGAATGTATCACACACACGCACACGCACACACACCCACACACGAGCACATTGCATGAGTGACCAGATTTTATAGTTGCGTCAAATTTTTAATCAAACACATTGAATTAATGACCATTAATCTTTATATCCATAAAAACAATCATTTA
>NC_134778.1:61677302-61684802 GCF_046742065.1 Oratosquilla oratoria | reverse complement strand
TACATACCGACATATACATACATACATACATACATATATACATGCACCCGTCCTTTACCCATTCCACAACCCATCCTCCAACCATCTGTCTACCCTTTCATCTTAGCTCCTCCTGGATGACAGGACATCCCTGATACCCGCCCACTGTCCGGGCCAGAAGCGATGCGACAAGACAAAGTGAAAATAAAATCATCTATATATAATTAAATAATTCCTGTTGATATCGATCTAAATCGGACCGTGTGACGTCACGGCAACGGAGACAAGTGATTGGCTGAGAGCTCCTGCGAGCGAAACGAGCTCGCCCGAAGGGCAGAGCCATTGCGTAACGGGGTCTGGCGCAGCCCGTTGTTCATAGTTGTAGTATATAAAAGAAATTAAAGTTTTAAAATAATAGAAATCTGAAAGTGTTGCATGACGTCATAACTGAAGACCTGCTAATCAGAAGAGGCGACATGACGTCACGACTGACGGCCAGCCAATCAGAAGAGGCGACATGACGTCACAACTGACGGCCAGCCAATCAGAAGAGGCGACATGACGTCACAACTGAAGACCCACCAATCAGGAGAGGAGACATGACGCCACGACTGAGGACCAACCAATCAGAGGAGGTAACATGACGTCACGTATGAAAGCCAGCCAATCAGAAGAGGCGACATGAGGCCACGACCGATGACCAGCCAATCAGAAGACATGATGTCACGACTGAAGGCCAGCAAATCAGAAGAGGCGACATGACGTCGCGACTGAAGGTCAGCCAATCAGAAGAGGCGACATGACGTCACGACTGAAGGTCAGCCAATCAGAAGAGGCGACATGACGTCGCGACTGAGGACCAGGCAATCAGAGGAGGCGACGTGACGCCACGACTGAAAGCCAGAGTTGAACAGAATGTTAAGTTATTAAACGATGAGCATCTAGCCGCCGAGGACCACTAAAGGCGAAGCCGAGCACCCCGGAGAAGCCTGGACGGGCACAGCCCGATGCTCGTCACAATAAGAAAAAATAGCAAAATAATAGAACAGCCTTGATTGGCTGTTACACTGAGCCTTCGACTCTGCCAGCCTATCAGATGGAGCCATGATATGGATGTTGCCATAACATGAGGTTTTGTGATTGGCAAGTGACGGGGACAGGGAACTTCTCTGTCCGGGAATCTTTGTGACTGAGCTTCCGAATCCCGGATATGGATTGATGACATCCGATCATCCATCTGTACAGTCTCTATCAAAAGCTCGATCCATCTTCTACTTTGCACGATCCAGACATAAAACTGCTGGGGATTTCATTTTGCCATACAAAAGCTATAGTGGAATACTATGTAAAGCACTGTAGAGAAAGGTACTTCAAACAATGTATTAAACTTTATTTTTGCAAAATGAATATCACAGTGTAATTGCATATATATATATATATATATATGTATATATATATATATAGATATATATTTTTTTTCAGCAACAATAATGCTGAGACACATAAGAGCAGAGCGACAGTGAGTAGTGGTGAACTCTCAATCAGAAGAGTGATAGCTGTCTATCACAAGTCCAGCACATGATCCAAGACCATGGTGAATCCCACACGCACAAATACACACATACACGAATCACAGACATTCCAGAACCCTTGTAGGGAATAAAATGTAATACAACGACAATGGGCAGATAAATGGGAACGACAATAGAGATATTTTTGTCAACAATAACCAGCGTTTCTATCCTTGGGGACAAAATCCCACCGAAGAAGGGAAGACACAGAAGGACTCAAAGAGAGATTGAAAGCAAGTAGCAGAACGAAGGGATAACAAAAGTTACTTTTTTTTTTTTCTTTCTTTTTGTGGATTTTATTTTTTTATTTTTATGGAGACTAGTTTCCAATCATAGAAGACTGGTGAGGGACTAAAGTTCCCAAACGGGGACCAGAGGTAGGAGAGGATGGGGATGGAAAGAAGAGGAAGAGGGAGATAAGAGGAAATGAAGGGTACTGAGAGAGAGTAGGGAAAAGAAAGGAAATGGATGAGGAGAGGCGAGGAAGAGTAGGAAGAGGTACGAAGAGAAACGAGAGAAGACGAGGAGCTGGGGGGGGTAGGAGAAGGAGGAGGAGGGAAGGAGGAGGAGGAGGAACGGGAAAGGAAGATGGAGGAAGAGATATGACTGGAGAGGGGAGAAAATGAGAGGGAAATTAAAAGAATTGAAGACGAGGAAGACGAGGTGGCAGAGATGGAGGAAGGTAAGGGAAGGAAGATGGACGAAGAAAGGGAAGAGGGAAAGGTGGAAGGGAAGACAAGAGAAGGAGATGTCTACTGGAAGCCGTGAAGATGGGAAGGCGATAGGTCGACAAATTATGACAAAAGCAGAAGAAAAAAAGAATGAAGAACGGAAATATAAAGAAGGGAAAGAAGAAGAACGATGGAAGCAGAGGAGAGTGAGGTGAGAGAGACGAATTGGGGAAAGCTGGGGGCCACATACACCAGAAGAAAGAAAACGGAGGTGTGAGTTAGGGACCTGGAGAATTTGAGAGTTGAACTCAAAGTTGAGGGATTGAAAGAGACAATTGTAGTCTCTAGACCAGAGGGCGTTAACCACTTGTGTGGTTCCAGAAGCTTCTTAAAAATTTATTCCATCATAACGAAGACGTCATATACTGTTAATGTACAAAACATTCCAGGCAAAATGATATATCTATTCAGTTTCGTTTTGGGAGTATAAGTAAATTGAACAATATAACTATAATTATAGTTGTTTTAAAGTAGGTTATATTCTCATTCTCATATTACTGAAGTGCTGTAAATTTTGGCATATGAGACCAATTTTTTGTATTTCGGATCCGACAGCACTAAATTTTTAACAAAATTAAGAAAAAACGTCTCTTCTAGATATAAGAGTTGCTGACCGCTGCCCTTACCAACGAATCCCATTTTTTTGGTTGTAGAACTTCCACTTATGCCATGCTGTTTCTCAACTTGCTGAGGAGTTGGAAGACTCAGGATTGAGAGATTGAAAGCCTGGCTTCTTGACCAACGAATCCCATTCTTTTTGCTGTAGGACTTTCACTTATGCCATGCTGTTTCTCAACTTGCTGAAGAGTTGGAGGCCTCACGATTTAGAGATTGAAAGAGACATCTGTAGCGTCTGGCCACTGTAGAACTTTCACTTATGCCATGCTGTTTCTCAACTTGCTGAAGAGTTGGAAGACTCCGGATTGAGAGATTGAAATAGACATTTGCAGCGTCTGGCCTCTAGACCAACGAATCCCACTCTTTTTTGCTGTAGAACTTTCACTTATGCTATGCTGTTTCTCAACATGCTGAAGACCACTTGAACACTGAATAAAACCGTCATGTACGCAAAGGAAAAGAGAACAGCCAGGTGAGACCTCGCTTGGAAAAGTCTTTGGTGTCACACTGAGCATTTCTTCCTAGCATACTACTCGCTTTAGGTACTTGCTGTGCTCGCAGACTCTTGCGTATCCGTCACACAGGGAATGTTTTGCTAATGACTTTTTGGCTAGCGGCTAACGAAAACAATAACAAAGCTCACCGAGTATTTTCCTGCTATGATTACAAACAAGTCTATAACAGCGATAGTCAAATGAAAAATAAAATCGATTTTATATAGTTTTTTATGCTTTGTTAAGCGTATAGTAACAAAGATGGAATAAAAAGCTCATGTATAAATAATAATATGCATGCTCATTTGAACACTCAAATGAATAGCAAAACTTGTTGTTGGTCTTCCCAGCAAGTTATCCACTTTTCCTAGCAGCAAGAGTCAGTAGCATGCTACTCACCTTGGATACCAAAAATCAAAGTGAGTACCAAAAGCAAGTAGCATGCTAGCGAGAAATCCTTAGTGTGCCGCCATCTTTAGTGGTCCGACTCTGGGAGGCCGACGTGACAGCGTTAGTACATAAGAACATAAGAATGAAGGATGCTGCAAGAGACCATAAGGCCTACATTAGGCAGTTCCATGACCACCTGCCATCCCCATCCATAAAGTTGTCTAACCGTTTCTTAACGCGATCTCTCGACAAGATGTCCACGGGATGTTTGGTGTCCATGTTGGCCGGTGGCCAATTGTCCATCTTTCATGCCAAAAAAGGGACATAATACACACCCAGTGCCGTCCTTTTCGCTTTGTTATCTTCCGGTTAGCCCCGAAAGAGTTCCTTTTACCTCTGGATCGTCAAATCAGCCTTCATTCTAGAAACCACTGGAATCCATAGCCACCACCAATTACACTCTGTTAGCCACTAACTAGTTTTAGTTTTCACGTTTTTAGTCCATCTTAGCCAGGGGTCGCCATTTTTTTTTTCTTTTTTGTCACAGAGGCCAGATAACTGAAAGAATTACGCATAATCATTTTGCTCAGTATAATATAGTGAATGCACAAAAGAAAAAAAAAATTATTCACTTTTATTCTATTTTATTATTATTATTATCATTATTATTATTATTATCTTTTTATGTTCATACGACGGCGGGCCGTATGAACTGACCCCCACGGGCCGGATTCAGCCCGCGGGCCGTTGTTTGGCGACTCCCTGTTCTTAGCCTTCGCTGTGCACCCCGACAACAGACCTACGGGTCCTTAGGAGGCTACTTGTGGATTGAAAGTGGTTGATAACAGTGGAAACTGTTAAAAACCATTAACTTAAGTGTATGAGATGCTGAAAAATCAGTTAGACTGAGGTTGGACTCCATATATCTCAGAGTTTTTTGTTGTTGTTTTTTTCTGTCAATTCTGTTTGAACTCGCAACATGAACAGGTAGGTTGTTCCAGACATTTACAATGTGGTTAAAGGAAAAGTTTTATGATTCGCAGTTGTTTGATTTCAGAAAATATTTTGTATCCTGTTTTGGACCTTGTAGCAACGGAGCAAATTTTCCGATGGACAAGAGAGAGAGAGAGAGAGAGAGAGAGAGAGAGAGAGAGAGAGAGAGAGAGAGAGAGAGAGATAGAGATATCAAATGTTATTCCGAAAAAAAAAAATAATAATAATACCGAGGCCAAATCTGACTGCAGCAGACAACGGGTTCCTTTGATCTATATGCTATACCGGACGCGAAATATGGCCTTGGGTCAAAGGGAAAAAATAAAAGTCAACAACACAACGAATGGAGCACAAAACAGGAAATTGAATTCAAACAAAGGAGGAAGAATGCACAAAACAAAAACAAAAATAAAAGAAAAAAAGGAGAGGGAGAAAAAGGAAAAAAAAGTGAAAAAGAGAAAACGTTGGACTATCCAGCAAGAAACAAAAACAAGATTAAAGACACGAGCCTCCCCCCTCCCCCCCTCCCCCCGAAACGGCGACGAAGGAAATTAAAGCGGAATAAAAGGTGAGGTCGAATGAAAAAAAAAAGAGAAAACGAAAAAAAAAAGGACAAAAAAAAAAGGTCGCGTGGACAAAAAGCCAAAAGGAGAATAAAGATAAAAAAAATTCGAAAATAAAAAAGAAGAAAAGAAGAAAAAATCGGAGAGGCAAGCGCGCAAGTTTGGAGTATGGGCGACAAGAGGAGGAGGAGGAAGAGAAGGAGGAAGAGGAGGAGGAGGAAGAGGAGGAAGAGGAGGAGGAGGAGAAAGGCAACGGACAACAATACTAACAAGGAGAAAAATAATCGGAGAGAGAAAGAGGGAGAGAGAGAGAGAGAGAAAGAAAGAAAAAAGAAAAGATCGGGAATGGAAATGCGAAACAGAAGGGGCATCAGGAACGAGACCGAAAAGGTGTGAAAATCAAAAGCGATAAAAGAGGTGAAGAGGGAGAGGGGCTCGAGGGAGGAGGAGGAGGAGAAGGAAAAGGAGGAGGAGGAGGAGGATAAGGAGGAGGAGGAGGAGGAGGAGGAGGAGGAGGAGCAGAGTGGCTAACAGACGAAGGAGAGCAGAGGAGAATCCAGTGAGATTTTACACACACACACACACACACACACACACACACACACACACACACACACACAAAAAAAAAAAAAAAAAAAGTATTCTGTGGTCTTGGGTTGATGTAGGGACGGAGGCAAGACCTGCCCAACTCGACCCTTATGGCTGCTGGGGAGGGGAGGGGAAGGGAGGGGAGGGGAGGGGCGTGACTCTGCTAATAGAATGAGGGAAGACTAGACAGAAGGAAAGAAAAGAAAAAATAAGAAAAAAATAAGAGAGAGACAGACAGAGGTACAGAGACAAAAAGAGGGATAGAGAAAGAAACAGACGCAAAGAGAGCCAAAGAGACAGAGACAGATAGAGGGAGACAAAGAGACAGAGAGAGAGAGAGAGAGAGAGAGAGAGAGAGAGAGAGAGAGAGAGAGAGAGCATTGATGAATATCGTGACCGTCCTGAGTATTGTTTACCAGTGCATGGTAGCACGTTGCACTCCTTATGGTGTGACCCCACGAGTCTAAGCTCCTCTTTGCTTTGACGTTCCATTGGTTGCTCATACGGTATCATGTTAAAACTAAAAAGTTTTATTTAGATTTGGGAAGAAGAGGGAGGAAGAAGAGAAGGAGAGGTAGAGGTGGAGGAGGAGAGAGGGGAGATGGAGATGGTGGAGGAAGAGGAGGAGGAGTAGGGAGAGGAGAAAGTGAAAGAAGGTGGAAGAGGTGGAGGAGGATGTGGTGGATGCGGAAGAGGAGGTGGAGGAAGAGGAGGGAGAGGAGGAGGTGGAGGAGGGAGAGGAGAAAGTGGAAGAAGAGAAAGAGGAGGTGGGAGAGGAGAACGATGAGAAGGAATTGGAGGAGGAGAGTGGGGAGATGGAAATGGTGGTGGAGGAGGAGTAGGAGGAGGAGGAGGAGGAGGAGGAGGACGGAGGGGAGATGGAGGTGAAGAAGGAAACAATGGGTTTTCTGTCTATTTCTGGACTCGAATTTCATAAATAAGATCGATTCTTCTAAATATTAATAAAAGAAAGAAAACGGGTTGATGATGCGAAACGAATGATAGAAAATGGGAAGAAATAAAAAACGACCCAGAGGGAGAAGGATTAAAAAAAGAAACAAAAAATATAAATAAATAATTGGTTTCCGCAGAAGAAGAGGAGGAGAAGGGACAAGAAGAAGAAAAGAAACAAATGGCGAGATAATCGGCGATAAAAGCTTTTCATAAAGGAAACGAAAGTAATAGTCTTGTTAAAAATTAACAAGCCCACACTCGCAAACACGACAGGACACAAAAGTACAGGTAACGCGAATATAAAAACACACAAAAAAGACGCAGATGCACACAGACACACACACACACACACACACACACACACACACACATCACGACTCGTGGAGCAGTTGGTAGAGTTCCCGGCTGCCACTACGGCGGTCCTGGTTCGAATCTCGCCCAGGGCTGAAATAATTTCAGTATCGCTGCGCTGCGGGTCGTTACTCCAACTCTCGTGGGCGGGGATTTGGGTGTGTGTGTGTGCATGTGTGTAAGGTCACAGTATTACCCATAGATTGGTCATATATGAGCTATGAGCTCTCTTCCGGGAGGTAAATAGATGTCGATCACGAGTTAAGCA
>NC_134778.1:61652302-61674802 GCF_046742065.1 Oratosquilla oratoria | reverse complement strand
TATCATGAGAGTTGGGAACCCACAGATAAGGTCTCAACCCACATCTCGGTGTCGGTTGGCGACCACTACGCCGCTCTGGCGGACAAACATGGCATCCGCCTTCTAGTAATTTATGGCGACTCCAAATTTTCCCTTATCTTTTGTCCAAATGTTCCGAAATTTGCATATCTTGCTTATCTGAACTTCCGCAAGACACATTTTGACGCGACGCAAGATTTTGGATAAGAATAAAAAATGGGATGTTTGTCTGTCTGTTTGTTCGCTTTTTTCAGACATTTTTGATTACCTTTGTTAAAGAGTCGGAATTATTTTTTCCTTTGTTTCACTTCTGTTATAACTTTTATTTTTCTTTAATCTATTTTTTCTAAACTTCTCTTACATGACTGTTTGTGGTTAGTTGATTAGTTAACCTTTATTAGTTAAACTAATTTTGTTCTGACCTTTCAAATGCGAAAAATATCAGACAAGTGGAGCAAAACATTCAGATTCAACATTTAGATAAATTAGCAATCATACTGCTTTGTGTACATTAATAAATATTCTGTAATATAATGCATAAATTAATTGGGCTCTGGTATGCACACACACACACACACACACACACACACACACACACACACACACCATCCCTTTGCTCAAGGGTGATAGTAACATCTTGCGGTATTAGTGAAGCGTTTAAACCCTGAGCGGGGCTCGTTCCCGGGCCTCCTGCGTGAGAGAACAAGACGCTATCCAGACGCTACCCGTGCCCTGGGTCGTGTCTGGTGTGAATACCAGCGTTCCTCATTCTAACCAGTCCTTAAGCAAACAAACAAATGAATAGATAACAAAGCAATAAATAAATGATTAAAGTAATAGATAAGAAATAAAGATAAGTAAAGAGATAGATAATTAAATAGATAAACAAATGAATAGATGACTAAGCAATAAATAAATGATTAAATTAAGATAGAAAATAAAGATAAGTAAAGAGATAAATAGATAAATAAATAGATAAACAGATAAATAAATTACACTTGCTGCTCTCCCTCCCCCCACCACCTCATTTTCGAGTTTTAAAAGATCGATGGAAGGCGAAAAAATATGGCACCGCCGTTGGGGGGTGGGGGTTGAGGTGTAAATACATCATACCTGAGAACTTAATGATAAATCTTGTAATACGTTATGCCTCGGAAGCTACGATTTGTACGCACTACATAAGAACATAAGAATGAAGGAGGCTGCAAGAGACCATAAGGCCTACACTAGGCAGTTCCAGTGGAATGTATTTTTTTTTTTACAAACTTTTTATTTATATAACTGTTTTGTTGTTGTTGTTGTTGTCGTTATTATTATTATTATTATTATTATTATTATTATTATTATTATTATTTTCTATTATGTGGGTTCTGATTTGTTATGGTAGTATGAAAGTAAGAACGAGTTGGACCAATTGTATGGTTCATTCAATTCCCCGCTACATAGTCCTCTGTAAGGGGTACTGTCCTAGACTCCTGATAGGGGGAGAGCTCTCGATGTTAAACCGAATCACAAAAAAAAAAACAAAAAAAAAACAAAAAAAACAGAATCAATGGTTTTTGAAACATCAAGTTCTCAAAATTTCTTAAAGAACAAGTTGCTTGAAGAACACATCCCCTCCAACCTAAACTACCAAAAAATATATGAATCTCAAAATTTCTTAAAGAACTAGTTGCTTGAAGAGCACATCCCCTCCAACCTCCCCCCAAAAAAAAATCTCATTTTTTTTTTAAAGAACTAGTTGCTTGAAAAATATTCTGAAATTTTCTTAAAGAACTAGTTGCTTGAAGAGCATATCCCCTCCAACCTATCCCCCCCAAAAAAAAATCTCAAAATTTCTTAAAGAACTAGTTGCTTGAAGAGCACATCCCTCCAACCTTAACTACAAAAAAAAAAAAAAAAATCTTAAAAGAACTAGTTGCTTGAAGAGCACATCCCCTCCAACCTCACCCCCAAAAAATCTCTTTTTTTTTAAAGAACTAGTTGCTTGAAGAATATATCCCCTCCAACCTCCCCCACAAAAAAAGTTCTGAAATTTTCTTAAAGAACTAGTTGCATGAAGAGCATATCCCCTCCAACCTCCCCCAACCCAAAAAAATCTCAAAATTTCTTAAAGAACTAGTTGTTTGAAGAACATATCCCCTCCAACCTATCCCCCCCAAAAAAGAAAATCTCAAAATTTCTTAAAGAACTAGTTGCTTGAAGAGCACATCCCCTCCAACCACAGTCACAAAAAAAAAATCTCAAAATTTCTTAAAGAACTAGTTGTTTGAAGAACATATCCCCTCCAACCTATCCCCCCCAAAAAAGAAAATCTCAAAATTTCTTAAAGAACTAGTTGCTTGAAGAGCACATCCCCTCCAACCACAGTCACAAAAAAAATCTCTAAAAGAACTAGTTGCTTGAAGAGCACATCCCCTCCAAACTCAGCCACAAAAATAAACAAATAATAACAAATGAAAAAAATATTTGCTTGAAGAATACATCCTCTCTAACCTCCCCCATCAAAAAAAAAAAAAAAAAAAAAAAAAAAAATCGAATTTTTATTCTGCCCAGTAACTATGCATGGCCGAACACTCCTCCGGCTTCCATTACCGGGCGGCGGCGGCGGCAACTACCGTATCCTCCGTATTTCATCGCCCAGACATCATTCGCACCGTTAATGGTTTTCCAATAATTCAGTTCTTCCCCTTCAGTGATTAGAGATGAAGGACGGCATTTGGGGAGGGACGGGGCCCACATGACGTCACTACGCCCCGGGAATCGTGATTTTGCGATTAACTTAAAATCAAGAGATATTTCACTGTTAGTTGAATGCAAAAACATAGTTTGAATTTTATATAGACAAAAAATATCCTTCATACTTTTCTGATAATAACAATGTACTAAAATATTGATGTATAAAATACTTTCCTATATTTAGTACCTGATACCCAAGATACGCTTGGATTGAGAAAATTATATATAAGAAAATAATTTTACGTGTTTGTATGAACAGAAACAACTCTACGGAAAATAGATCATAAAAATACAAACAAATAAATCGATGAATAAATAGATAGACAATAGAGAAAAGAAACCGACATTGGTGCCCTTCCCAATTAGTTCCATTGGGAGAAATGACAGCAAAATCAAAAGACGGACGGCGACGACGACCGTTGAAGCGGGACGTTTAAATCTTCCCGCGCAATTTCCGTTTTCTACGTCTCCATTTGGAGACCCCGGCTGGCTCAGGCCGAGCGTTCTCGCACAGACATCTCTTTTTTTTTCTTTTCTTTTTTATTGGCGTCTTTTCTTTATCTACCTATTTACCTGTTTGTATTTTATTAATTTGTCTTTATTATTTATCCTTTATCCATTTGATTTGATTTTACTTATCTATTATTGAGCACTTATTAGTTACTTATCATTCGTAATTTATCATTTATCTATCATTATTAGTTATTACGAGACGGGAACTGGGCTTTCACCGTTTGATGATGAGGCGACATGATGTCATATAGTCTCAAATTTGCCCTGTAGTTCGCTTTCTACCATTACGATACAGAACTTGAACTTCACTGGCTATATTTATGAAAATTACAGATATACTTTTATATGTTAAAGTCATAAAACCATAGAAATATAACGATAGAAACTGGGAATAAAATCCTACTTTATATATACATTTATCAACCACAGTTCACTTTAATTCTAAGCCATCAATGTCGAGAAACTCGAGGAGGCATACATGCAGAAACTGATATCTGGTAAAGCTAAGGACTCGAACCTCCGCTAGCACGTAACAAGTAACAGTGACTTAACCGATTGCGCTATCAAGAGAGTTTATATATGTATTATATATATATATATATTATATATACATATATTATATATATATATATGTATAGTGTGACATCATGACAGGTGTATGAATGGTAAGAATGGAAAGACATGATTGAGAACAAGAGACTTTATTCCTGACCGGTTTCGCCTCAAAGGCGAAACCGGTGAGGAATAAAGTCTCTTGTTCTCAATTGTGTATCTCCATTCTTACCATTCATATATATATAAATATATATATATATATATATTATATATACATATATTATATATATATATATGTATATTATACAATATATATATATATATATATATATTTAGTTTAAGTTGGCAATATAAAGAATATTTTTGAATAAACCTTTTTGGTTGTTGTGAGCGGAAATGAATCAAATACTTTTGGTGTAATCACTGTTGATTTTCAATCACCAATCTTGAATAACCTCAGGATATTTCATAAAAAGAAATATCACAAATTTAATATATGTTTATATTACTATGTATTCATATCCTTTCTCTATGCCTTTCTTGTACTAAAACGTTTATGTCCATCTCAGTTAACCTACATACGTCTGTGTTGCATTTAAACGAGTTTAGGTATTTGGGGTTAATCCCTCGGGAATGAGGGGGTTAAGAAATGACTAAAGCGAGTTAGATTAACCACTCTATTGGCGTTAAACTACTTCTACTCTGTTAACCTCTTTATTGATCTTGATCGTCAGCCAGAAGAAAGATCTTCAAGGAGGTTACTGAATGGAACGAGATTAGATGTGGAGGCTGAGGAACTTGATCTTCTTCACCCGAAACTAGTTTAAGAAAAGCTTTAAACCGCAGTTTAAGGTTTTTCTTAAACCAGTTTTCTGACCCCCTCTCTCGTTTGGAGAGGTCTAACTACCTCTATCCGCATTTGCTTTTTAATCAATTTAGTTTGTATGTTATATATTTTTTTTTACTTATAATAATTTACTTATCATTGTTATATTTATTATTTCTATTAATATCATTATCTTCATCATCACTATCATCATTATCACTACTATCCTTATCACTATTATCATTATTACCATTATCATCATTATCATTACCATCATCATTAATATCATTGTCATTATAAACCATTATCATCATTATTATCACTACTATCCTTATTATCACTACTATCCTTATTATCACTATTATCATTATTACCATTATCATCATTATCATTACCATCATCATTATCACTACTATCCTTATTATCACTATAATCATTATTACCATTATCATCATTATCATTACCATCATCATCATTATTATCATTATCATTACAAATCATTATCATCATCGTCATAATACTCTAGTCTTCTCACCAGATAACATCCGGTCAGCACCAGAACCTCCGGGAAGTCGAGGAGAGGGCCGGACCCGGCTGAAAACCCACGCACAGTCTGTTGCACGTGGAACAAAATCACGAAAGTAAATGATAATAAAAAAAATTAATACCAAGGTTCAAACTGGTTCATATTTAATACAATCTCTCCCTCCCTCCCTCCCTCTCTCTCTCTCTCTCTCTCTCTCTCTCTCTCTCTCTCTCTCTCTCTCTCTCTCTCTCACTCTCTCTCTCCCTTCTCCAACGGAAACGACACAGGCAGAATGGAAGAGAGAAGGATGAGAATTGGGAGAAAAAATAGAGAGAGGAAGAGAGGGGATATGGAAGAGAGGGGAGATGGTACAGAGGACGGAGGTGAGGCGAGAGACGAAAAAAAAAGGGGGAAAGACGGAGATGGGGGGAGGGGGAGGGGGGGAACGTGAGATTTAAAGGACTAAAGGTGGAGAATATTGGGAAGAGATGGGGACCAAGATGTGGGGGACGAGAGAGGATGGATGGGGAGATGAAATGATGATAACAACAACAGTAACGATATCAATGATAATAATAGCAACAACAATGATAATATTAACAATAATATCAATGATAAAAATAATGATGGTAATGATATTTACAAAAATAATGAACAATAATAAAAACTATAATAGTAACAACAATATTATAATTATAATAATATTTACAAAAATAATAAATGATAATAATAACAACAATAATTATAACGATATCAATGATAACAATGATAGCAACAACAATAATAATATTAACAACAATAGCAATAATAGAAATAATGATAATGATATTTACAAAAATAATAAAAAATAATAATAACTATAATGGTAACAACAATATTATAATTACAATGATAATATCTACAAAAAAAATAAAAATAATAATAACAACAACAATAATGATAACGATATCAATGATAACAATAATAGCAACAACAAGAATAACAATTTTAACAACAATAGCAATAATAAATATAATGATGATAATGATAATATTTACAAAAATAGACAAATAATAACTATAATAGTAACAATAATATTATAACTAATAATAATGATATTATTATAAATTATAATTACATTAATGATGATTATGACGATATTATAATAATAATAATAATAATAATAATAATAATAATAATAATAATGATAATGATAATAATAATAATAATTGTCGCATAATATATATTTGTTGCCTTCACACGGTATTACTTAGCTAAGGAGCCTCGCCCTCCCCCCTCTCCCTCCCCCCTCCCCTTCCCCCCTCCCCCACATACATTTTCATGAGCCCTTGGACGTCGGTGATACTTTTTATAGATTCCTTCTGCTGCCGTCAGCTGATTTTATTCAGCTTAGATGAGCCCCTGCTGGTGATCAGACACAGAGAGGGTCGGGAGATCGGGATGAGTGACCGGTTGGGGGTGGGGGAGCCTTTGGGGAGCCTTTGGGGAGGCTTGGGGGAGGCTTGGGGGAGCTGGAGGGTCATAGACGAGAGGCAGAGAAAAAAAAAAAAAAAAAAAAAAAAAAAAAAAAAAAAAAAAAAAAAAAAAAAAAAAAAAAAAAAAAAAAAGGAGGGAGGTGGTCTGGACACGTATTGAGAAGGTCCCAAAGACCCCCATGAAGGGGGGGCAAAAGGACTTCGTGGGCTGGCCCAGGCAAATGGACGAAAGGAGCAGGGGGGGGAGGAGAGGGGGGAGAGGGAGCAGAAAGGGGAGAGAGGAGAGGGGGAGAGGTGGAAGAAAGGGGAGAGAGGAGAGAGGAGAGAAGAGAAAAGGGGGAGAGGGAGGAGAAAGGGGAGAGGGGGAGAAAGGGAGAGGGGTTTGAGGGACGAAAGAGGAGAGAGGGCAGAGAGGGGAGAGGTGGAGAAGAAGGAGGGGGAGAAGAGGGAGAGGGAGAAGAGGTAGGGGAGAAGAGGGAGGGGGAGAAGAGGGAGGGGGAGAAAAGGGAGGGGGAGAAGAGGGAGAGGGGGAAGGGACTGGGGTGAGGTGGTGTGAGAGAGGGGGAGAGAGGGGAGTGAGGGGAGAGAGGTGGAGAAGGGAGAAAACCTTCGGGAATTGAATGGGAGGAGCCTCAGTAAAGTTGGGGATATTTCCAGCAGGATCCTTCCAGTAATTAGCCGAATTCCAGCGAAGGCCAATTGCAGAGGAGAAATCCTTCCTTAAACACTTCATTACTGGAAGTACCCGGAAGGACAATAGGTGCCGTGCGCAGAGGCGAAAATAGTACGCGTGACAAAAGGCTCCCCGTTTTCTTTCTTTTGGTGACCCAACGGACGCCGAAGAGCGCCTTCGGAATTGGCGGGAAAACGCGGAAGCCCACAGTCGACGACAGATAAAGTCGAGGAAATGTGACACAAAGGGAGTTTGCCTCGCCTAGGAGGGCAAATGAAATGAAGTCTTAGGAAGGGAGAGGTAGGGGGGAGAAGGGATTTGGGGAGTAAGGGGGGGATACCAAGAAGGAGTCTGCGTGTGAAAGAATCTACGACCTTACCCTAAGGGGGGAGAAGGAAAACAGAAAGAGTGGGGAGGGAGTTAAGGGAGGGTAAAAAGGGGGAGGGGGGTTAAGGGGAAAGGGGGATAAAAAGAGGGGACCTGGTTACTCTGACATCTCGAACTGGTGGGTCAATAAGCATGGAGGTCCAAAGGAGTAATGGCCCTGAAAACTTGAGGTCCAAAGAGGAGAAGGAAGAGAAGGAAAAGGAGGAGGAGGAGGAGGCGAAGGAAGAAAAGGGGGAGGAGGCAAAGGAAGAGAGGGAGGAAAAGGGGGACGCGAAGGATGAGAAGGAAGAGGAGGCGAAAGAAGAAAAGGAAGAGGAGAAGGAGGAGGAGAAGGAAAGAGGGAGGAAGAGGAGGACGTAGCGAAGGATGAGAAGGAAGAGGAGGAGGCGAAGGAAGAAAAGGAAGAGGAGGAGACAAGGGAAGAGAAGGAAGAGGAGGAGGAGGAGGAGGGCCGCTATCTCTTGCATCATCCTCACTAAATTAACCTCGAGAAAAATACCTTGAGGCTGGCAAAGTCCCCACCATAAAAGTAATAATAGATAAATAAGCAGATAAATAAACAAACAAGTAAATGAATAAACGAATAAATAAATAAATAAATAAATTACATACATAATAAATATAAATAAACAAGTTGACAAATAGATAAATGGATAAATAAATTAATAAATATACAATGTGTGAACTGCAGGAGATGCCTAATCTTTTAGCAAGGCACTCTCTTCCCTGATTTTTTTTTTTTTTTTTTTTTTAAACTGCGGTCACTCCACTTCTTATACCCCACTAACGCTTCCGAATGAGGTCAACTTCGAGGCGAATAGAACCGTCTGGTTTAACCCAGGGCAAAGGTCAAAAAAGGATCACTAAGGATAACTGTTGCCTTTTTTCTCAAGGTCCAGACACTGAACACAATATCAACATAAAATCAATGGCGATATTTACATTCAAGCTAATAACTCCTTATAACATACACATAAAGATTAAGATTAGCAATATATATATATATATATATGTGTGTGTGTGTGTGTGTGTGTGTGTGTGTGTGTGTGTGTGCGTGTGTGTGTGTGCGTGTGTGTACATACATGCAAGGAAATACTATCATACACAACTAAATCGATGATTTAGCATTAAATCAGACTATAATCTTCTTCAGACTTAATCTTGTTTGAGACTTTTCAGCTTCTGAATAAAAAAATAAAAATAATGGCGTCACTATGTTGACACGGTGTTCGAAGGGCAATCCGAAGTTGCCAAAGACTGCCAGACTGGACACGACGTGAAGGTACGAAATAGGATTTATTATTAAATAATTTGTTGATTTCTTTGTTATATTTTTACTTGTTTATTCATTTGTTTATTATTTCATTTGGCTATTTGTTTATTTATCTATCAATTTATTTATTTTCTATTAATTTATTTATATTTTCATTCATTTATTTTTATATATTTATTTATTCATCTATTTAATCACTTAACTATTTTTTATTCATTTATTTACCTATTTATCTATTTACCTATGTATCTTTTGATTGGTCTGTTCTTTTATGGAAGAATCTCCTTGTTACCTTCTTTCTCACTTGCTATAACACTTCACAAAGAGATTTAGTCCTTGTCCTTTTCAAAGACGCATTTGTACACAGGATCAAATCATGATCTCCTGAAATAATGATTGTTTTTAACATATGATTAAAACTGATTTTCTATTAATTTATTTATCTAATCATTTATTCTTTATATTTATTTATTCATCTATTTAATCACTTAACTATTTTTTATTCATTTATTTATCTATTTATCTATTTACCTATGTATCTTTTGATTGGTCTGTTCTTATATGGAAGAATCTCCTTGTTACCTTCTTTCTCACTTGCTATAACACTTCACAGAGAAATGATGTCCTTTGCAAAGACGCATTTGTACACCGGATCAAATTATAATCTCCTGAAATAATGATTGTTTTTAACATATGATTAAAACTGATAAAAAAAAACATCGAATATCGTTTCTATGATAACCACGGTAAAGGTAAAATGGTTGGGAAAATGAAATACACGAGTTGGCAAATCAAACAGGGAAAGATTCCAGGAAGACAGAGATCCTTCGAAGGAGGAAGAGGAATGTGATAAGATCCTTCTAAGGGGGAAGAGGAGTGTGACCTACGATTCTGAAAACCGGAAGGACTCCGGAAGCAAATTCCAGAAGCTTGTGTCGTTCCGGGCACTCCTTCCTCGCCTCTCCCGGACATCTGGGTGACAAGGAACTTCCATTTAGTAAGATTCCCATCAAACAGAATTCCGGACTCCAAGATTCACAAAACCTTTACCAATACAAATATATAACATCACACCCAAAGAACTTTAAGAAACAATAGTTCAGACCCAAAATGAGTACAATTCCTACATACTGTATATGGAAAAAAATGTATACAAGTACACACTACTCCCAGCCTCTCACGGTACCGCCTACCCATACCTCAGTACCGTGTACTTGCCTCTAAAATAAATAAATAAGAAATATATAAAAAATAAATAAATGAATAAATAAAATAAAAAAAAACATATCTACCAATATTCTGTGTCCAATAGGGGCAGTTCGTCTGCCGAGCCCAAAATTGCCACCTGCAACAAATCCTTCCGGGGTCCAATCTCTGTACCCGCTTCGCCCCCCCTCCCCCCCCCACCACCACAACTCCAATCTCCTTCTTCGCTTCCTCCCCCTTTCTTGGTCCCTTTTCTTCTTCTTCTTCTTCTCTCCTTCCTTTCATCTTTCCCCTTCCCTCTGTTCTCCCCTCTCCCTGTCCTCGTCCTGTCCCCTCGCAACTTGTACATTCTTCCCAGTCCTACCTTACACCCTTTGCATATTGCCGGGGGAGAGGGGGGGAGAGAGAGGGGGAGAGCGAACAGAGGGGGCAAGAACTGGCAGAAGCACATGTAAGACTGACACATTTTCGGGCCGCATTCGTAAATCGAACGAAGGTATGGACTTCCCCTAAAAACAAAATGTCGTGGACCACCAATCTTGCCCATAACAGGTAATTGCGTGTTCCATCTGCCAAATTCGTGGAATCTTATGATGATTCGGTCTCCCGTGTAAAGTAGTTACACATGTGAACCATCGAAGATCTATGTGAAGGTCTTGTTGTTGTTGTTGTTGTTGTTGTTGCTGTTGTTGTTGTTATAGGTTGTATTTTACCAGCGCTTCAGTCTTCCAGGACAATCTCGCGCCGCCGTCGATCGGGATGTAGGTCTTTGATTAAGCCTAAACGCAAACCGAGACACAGGCGACATCGGCCACGCAGCACAGTCCAAAAGCAGACTCTCTATTGCTGAATCAAAGTACAGCCTGAATTTTTCTTGCTTGATCTATTTCTAGATTGCGCTACCTCAATATTTCCGACTATACTTCAATTCAGCTAGAGAAAGTCTGCTAACTCCATAGATCCACTTGGTTACGTCACAGAAAACGGAACATATGTTACGCACTACGTTACGTATGACCTCATCTACAACACATGACGTCACAGATGACGTCATAGATGTTGCTCGTTACGTCACAGATTACTATACCAGGCACGTCATCGAAGTCCCTCTATCATCTAACTGACGTCACCGATCAGCTGTAACAACGACTGACGTCATAAGCTCTTTCGATGTTGAATAAAATCACCTGGCGGCAGGTGGAATAAGAGTACAAATGAAATATAACGAAAGGGGTCTTCTCTCGCTCTCCCTTTCTCTCTTCTTTCCTTTCCTCTCTCTTTCCCTCTCTCTCTTTTGAGAAGGGGGAGAGGAGGAAAGGGAGATGAGAAAGATGAAAGAGAGAAGAGGAGAAGGAAAAGGAAAGGAGGAGGAGGAGGAGGAGGAGGAGGAGGAAGAGGAGGAAGAGGAGGAGGAGGAGGAGGGAAAGGAGGAGGAGGAGGAAAAGGAGAAGGAGGGAGAGGGGGAGAAAGGTGAAGGAGGCGAAAGGGGAGAAGCAGGAAGGGATGAGAAAGAGAAGAAGAAGGAGGAGGAGAAGGAGGGGAGGAGGAGAAAGGGGAGGAGAAGGAGGAGAAAGGGGAGGGGAGGGGAAAGGGGCGGGGAGGAGGAGAAAGGGTAGGAGAAGAAAGGGTAGGAGAAGGAGGAGGGGAGAAGGAGAAGGAGGGGAAGAGGAGAAGGAGGGGAGGAGGCAAAATAGGAGAAGAAAGGGGGGAAAAGGAGGAGGGGAGGAGAAGAAAGGGGAAGAGAAGGAGGGGAGGAGGAGAAAGGGCAGGAGAAGGAGGAGGGGAGGAGGAGAACGGGGAGGAGGAGGAGTTGAGGGAACAAGAAGGAAAACCTAAAATTAATTAGAACAGAATAGATTTTATGCTTTCCTCAAATTCCGATTCACACCGGATTCGAACCGAGGTAGGCTAGCCGTGCGAGATATGCTAGCTGAAGCCTCGCTCACATGGAGCTAGTTCAGTAGCCGCTAGTGCTAGTGACTTGCAAACTAGCCCTCTACTACCCCAATGTCACGGGAAAGTTAGTCAAATTGCCTTCAAACTATCCTAGTGTCAATACTTACTTTGAGGATAAGTTAACTAGCAACTAGCATTAGCGAGCAATGCTAGTTATGCGAGATAGGCTAGTTATAAAAACTACGCGAGGTTCATTATCTATGGGAGGTATTCTAGCTGAGCTAGTTATGTTAGCTAAGCGATCTAGGACAGCTAAGCTAGCTACGTGCATTGTTGTGTTTATTATTTTTATCCTGGTTCTTCACACCAGATAATGATGTACGCGTTCATTCAGCCATTCCAATTTTCTTCGTACAATTCCGAAACATTTCGGAAATATAACATTCGTTCACTTAATCTCTTTCCCACTCTGGGTGTCGCTGGGCGATCTAATTCGCCCTCCTTCCCCCCTCCCCCAAGGGGCACCTTCCCCCCTAACCCCCCCCCCAACCCCCGATACCAGAGGAGCTAAGTGCTTTTACACAAAACAAAATGGCAACTAATGACGCTCACGGAAAATAATTCTTTCTTCATCGATCGCTGTACAGACCCACGGGCGGAGTACAGTCGGCGCCACTACAATACAGTCATCTCCAGCGCGGTTACAAATATAAGGCAAGGGTGAGGGTGAAGTTGGTGGAGAGTGAGGGTGAAGTTGAGGGATGGGACTGTGGGTATAGTGAGGGTGAGGGGAAGGGTAATGGACAAGGTTTGGGAGTGGGTGTGGGTGTGGGTTTGAGTGTGGGTTTGAGTGTGGGTGTGAGTGTGGGTGAGGGTGTGGGTGGCCATAAGAGGAAAATGAGCAAAAGGGTGACGGAGAAGGTTAAGGTGTAGGTGAGGGTGTGGGTGAGGGTGTGAGTAAGGGTGTGGGTGAGGGTGTAGTGGGCGTGAGTGTGCGAAGGTAAGGATGAGAGTGAAGGGACTAGGATGATGGTTAGGGTGATGGTTAGGGTGATGATTAAGGTGATGATTAGGGCGATGATTAGGGTGATGTCGAGGACGACAGGGACGAGGACGAAGTCGAGGACGAGGACGGGAACGGGCTTGGAGGGCGAGTCTGGAGAGCTAATTTAAGGCCGAGTATGGGACGACTCCCTTCCGTGCCGAGTGATCCTTTATCTTCCGTCCTGCCTGTCGCCAGGTGATTTTATTCGTCTTCGTGAGACCTCTTCGCCAAGGAAGGGACAAACATAGAGGTCCAATGCCCCCTTTTTATTCATTTATTCGTTTATCTATTTATTCATCTACCTATTCGTTTACTTATTTACCTATTTTCTTCATCTTCATTTACCTATTCATCAATTCATCTATTTGTTCGTTTACTTGTTTACCTATTTTCTTTATCTTCGTTTATCTATTCATCTACTTATTCATTTACCCATTTTCTTTATCTTCATTTATCTATTCATCTACTTACCCATTTACCTATTTTCTTTATCTTCATTTATCTATTCATTTACTAATTTACTTATTTACCTATTTTCTTTAGCCATGCATTTATTTATTCATTTTGCTCACGTCAAACGATTTTATTCATTGCAGTCTTAGTACTCAGCACGTGAAGGTTCTGTGTTTCCCTTTAAATACTTTATTTTGGTTAACATCAAGCGGTTCTATTTGGCTCGAAGGTGCTCGCGGAGCAATATTAGGAAAATCAGTTTAGTGGGTTATGGGTGTGGTTGAGAGTGAGAGTGATGTGAGAGTGGTAGGTGGGTGAGTGTGTGGTGGGTGAGAGTGTGGAGGGAGTGTGGTGAGAGTGTGGTGAGTGAGAGTGAGTGTGGTGGGAGAGAGTGACTGTGGTAGGAGAAAGTGAATGTGGTGAGAGTGTGGTGGGTGAGAGTGATGTGTGAGAGTGGTGGGTGAGAGTGAGAGTGGTGGGTGAGAGTGATGTGTGAGAGTGGTGGGTGAGAGTGATGTGTGAGAGTGGTGGGTGAGAGTGATGTGTGAGAGTGGTGGGTGAGAGTGATGTGTGAGAGTGGTGAGTGAGAGTGATGTGTGAGAGTGGTGGGAGAAGTGATGTGTCAGAGTGGTGGGTGAGAGTGAGAGTGGTGGGTGAGAGTGATGTGTGAGAGTGGTGGGTGAGAGTGATGTGTGAGAGTGGTGGGTGAGAGTGATGTGTGAGAGTGGTGGGTGAGAGTGTGGTGGGAGTGTGGTGAGAGTGTGGTGGGAGTGTGGTGAGAGTGTGGTGGGAGTGTGGTAAGTGAGAGTGAGTGTGGTGTGAGAGAGTGTGGTAGAAGAAAGTCAATGTGGTGAGAGTGTGGTAGGTGAGAGTGATGTGTGAGAGTGGTAGATGAGAGTGAGAGTGGTGGGAGAGAGTGAGTGTGGTGAAAGTGTGGTGGGTGAGAGTGATGTGAGTGTTGGGTGAGAGTGATGTGTGAGAGTGGTGGGTGAGAGTGATGTGTGAGAGAGTTGGGTGAGAGTGAGTGTGGTGGGTGAGAGTGGTGTGTCAGAGTGATAGGTGAGAGTGAGAGTGGTGGGTGAGAGTGATGTGTGAGAGTGGTGGGCGAGAGTGATGTGTGAGAGTGGTGGGTGAGAGTGATGTGTGAGAGTGGTGGGTGAGAGTGATGTGTAAGAGTGAGTGTGGTAGGTGAGAGTGAGTGTGGAAGGTGAGAGTGAGTGTGTGTGGTAGGTGAGAGTGTAATGTGTAAGAATGGAAAAACGAGAGTGAGTAGCGGGTGAGAGTGGTGTGTGAGAGTGAGAGGGTGAGAACGAGAGTGATGGGGTGAAAGCAACCTTGAGTGAAAATGATGTATGAAAGAAATCACAAACAAACCTCCCCCACCCTCTCACCCACTCCCTTCCCCACCCCCTCACCTCTCTCTCTCTCTCTCTCTCTTTCCATCTATCTCCTTTAGATTTGCTCCTCAGGCACGCGCCTCTTACCTACCTCTTCCCTCTCCCCCTCCCCTTCCCCCTCTCCTCCCCCTCCTCTCCCCCCCACACACGTGACCCGTCACAACGCAAGACCAAATTAAGTTCAGTTCTTTATTTTCTATTAATTCACCCACAGTAACGTAACTTCAAGCGCATTCTGTGTGTGTGTGTGTGTGTGTGTGTGTGTGTGTGTGTGTGTGTGTGTGTGTGTGTGTGTGTGTGTGTGTGTACACGCATCCACGTATCTACCTAAATGTACATACATACATACATATACCAAGGCTTTTTCCCCCTTCCAAGGGAGGTAGCCACAAAAGGAAAGGCATAAAAACACTCCCACCCATTTCATCCCTAAATACACTCCACACCCCTCCCACCCTTCCTCTCATCTGAGCACCTCCTGGATGACGGGTCATCCCTGAACCCTGCCCACCGCCCTGGGTCAGAAGCAGTGTCGCAAGACACAGTACATCCACAGCAAGGCCGCTTCATTTAATCGGCGACCCCCCCTCTCCGTCCCCCTTTGCATATAAGGAGAGGACGGGGAGAAATCCCTTCGGGCTGCGTCAAAATTTACTCACACATACTACCCCACCCCCCACCCACCCGCCTATTCCTCCTCATGCAGTCACAACATCATCCATATACAACCATTCTCCACTCACCTCTGTCTTCCGTCCTCTCCCTTCCTTCCTCAACAGACATTCCCCTCTTCCCCAAAGCCCCCTTCACCCCATCCATCCACCTCATCCTAGGACGTCCCCTCATGTTCACTCCCTCCACATCTGCCTTCCATACCTCTTTTACTAGTCTTTCTTCACTCATTCTTTCCATGTGTCCAAACCATCCTAATATTCTTTCATCAACCCTCTCTCCCAAATCCTTTTTCACCCCTGTTCTCCTCCTCACCTCCTCATTTCTCACTCTATCTAGCCTAGTAACCTAAAGACCTAAATGTAATTTACATAATTAATCTGATTCTAACCACATCCCATCTCATACATTAAACTGATGAACAAATCATTGAGCCTTTTCTTTAAATCTCGATTGCTCTGGGCTCAGAATACCCCTCCTTACAAGACATACCTTAGTGGTCCAATACAGGACCGGCCTATCCCCTTTGGGATTGATACAGCCTATGTACCCCACCTGGTATCTTACTCCGGCTCGGTAGGTTTGTATATATGAATAGGAACGTAAATGCAATTGTGATTTTACTGGAATTAAGCTTTGTTTACACGGGGCAAGCTGAGAGGCAAGTCAAGTCTGCAAGTAATTTGCTACTACTTACTTGACGTGTGTAAATATCTGTTCAACAAAGACAATTGATGTATACACACGACAAGTAGAAATTTATACACGGCTATTAACGTGTAGCAAGTAACTTGCACACTTGACTTGCCTCTCAACTTGCCCCGTGTAGAGGCTTAAAGGTGGTTGTATTTTTGTTTTTTGGGGGGGGGTCACTCTGGCCGCTTCTCTCACAGACCAACTCTGACAATGTTTAGTCTAAAATTATTTTAAAACAAACCGCTCTCCTCTTCTCTCATTTCTATTCTTAGACTTGAAGAACACGCTTGACACATGACCCGCCACACCACGAGACCACATTACACTTTAACTTATTAATCTGATATTAAAAAGATATCCTGTCCTTTAGAGATTTTTTTTCTATACCTGTGGTACGATAGCTTACTTAATTATATTTCTTCAGTACTTAATCTGAGGGGGGGAAATCCACAGCGAGGCCGCTGTGGATGTACTGTGTCTAGCTACATTGCTTCTGACCCGAGGCGGTGGGCGGGATGCAGGGAAGACCCCGTCATCCATGAGGAGCTAAGATGGGAGAGGGGGGAAATGGAGGTGGAGGGGAGTGGAGTGGGTGGGAGTGAGTACACCCCCTTTGGCTTGGCTACCTCTTTTATACATACATACATACATACGTACATCCATACATACATATACCAACATCTTTCTTCCCCCTTACAAGGGAGGTAGCCAAAGTCAAAGGCATAAATCCACTCCCACCCATTTCATCCCCACCCACTCCACTCCCATTCACCACTCCTCCCTCCCTCTTTTCTTGGCTCCTCCTGGATGACGGGTCATCCCTGCATCTCGCCTCCCTTATGGGGAGGGGAGACCTCTTGGTATATGGATGGGTTTTTATCAGACACCATACTCGTCTTTATTAAGTCTTCGGCCAGACTTTTTCTTTTTTTATTAACCTCAGTGGCAAGCCCTCCCCCCTTCTCCCCCCCTCCCCTCCTCCCCTTGGTAACAAAGATCAAAAGAATATCTTCTTCTGCTTGTCGGCAGACGATTTTATTCATTGCCATGTTGCCCTTTCTTCAAGTCCCTTCTAGTCCCTTCCTTATGTTCGCATTGAATAAAGATTTTTTTTTTCTCAAAATTTTATTATGCTTCTCTTCTGTTTCATAGAGTCCCTAACTTCTTTTTTTCATCTTCAGTTTTGTCTTTCAGTTTTGCAGTTGTTGTTTTTTTCTTCAAAGTTTCCTCGACTTTTTCCTCCTTTTTCTGGACAATATGTTTCTAGAGATTTTTTTTAACCAAATCTTTCTCTTCTCTCTATCTCTTTTCTTTCCCTCCTCCCTCTCTCTACTCTCTCTGTCTCTCCCCCTCTTTACTCTGTCTCTTCCTCTCTTCCCCTTTCTTTCTGTCTTTCTTTCTCTCTGTCTTTCTTTCTCTCTCTCTCTCTCTCTCTCTCTCTCTCTCTCTCCCTCTTTCTGTCTTTCCTCCCTCTCTCTACTCTCTCTGTCTCTCTCTCTTCCACTCTTCCTCTTTCTCTGTCTTTCTCTCTCTCTACTCTTTCTCTTTACTCTCTCCCTTTCTCTCTCTCTCTAACTCTCTCTCTTTCCACGTGTTTCTCTTGAAATGTGTATTTCTTCAGTTGTGCTTCGTCACGGTCGTATCGGCAGCAATCCTACTCCCGTGGTTTGGCTCAACCTCCTTTCATCACATTGAATTCTCTGTCGAACTGCTTCCTTTGCTTTAAGTCGGTCTCACTTTTGTCGACGAGTTGACAGACCCCGAGCTCCACCACGACAGCAAAGAACGAGTTTAAAGAGAACGCAAAGTAAAGAAAATGCATCTGCCTCAATGAACGAAAAATTGAGGACGAAATATGCATCAAAGCGCAGGTTGCACGATCAACTACAACAGACGAAAGATAAAGAAAAATTGCTAAACGTTATCGGGAAAGCTTTTATTTCTGTGATGCGTCTTTGGACCAGGAAGAGACGAGTGTATTAAATACAAAATATATTGACAAATGAGACTGGAGACTGGGGGGGAAGTAGGAGAGGATTAATGGGAGAGTTTTAATGCCTTAACGTTCCGACCCTTGGGGTCTTGATCACAAAGCTGACAACTCGAGTAAAGACAGGGACATTTTATACACACTCAGGTCACCTGACTCTGATAAATTGCATGATGTTTATTTTCTTTTACTATTATTGAACTTGTGGCTTGTATTTTTTTTTTCTAGTATTTCGTTGATGATAACCTGCTTTTCAACCCGTTGGGGGATATCACACCAAAGTGGTGAGTTACATATATGTGTATATATATATATATATATATATATATATATATATATATATATATATATATATATATAAATTATTTCAGACAAATGAGAGAGAAACGGGTGGGGAAGGGCAAACGAAGATGTGTCGGGAATATAGTTTATTTCCCTAACGTTTCGACCAACATATCCTCTGAAGAAGACCAAGTTGGTCGAAACGTTAGGGGAATAAACTATATTCCCAACACATCTTCGTTTGCCCTTCCCATCCGTTTCTCTCATATATATACAGTATATATATACATATATATATATATATATATATATATATATATATATATATATATATATATATATATATATATATATACACACTCGTATATACACAGTGGAACCTCGGATAACAAACTTAATTCATTCCGTGACTCCGTTCTTAAACCGAAACGTTCGTAAACCGAAACAATTACGGCAAAAGCGGCAAAGCACTACTGAGCCGATGGGATTGTGTGTACTGAAGTATGCGTATGTTCGTACCCCAAACTATCGTTCATTAACAGAGACTAAAAAATGTTCACAAAAATTGTTCGTTAACCGAGTTGTTCATTAAATAGGGCGTTCGTTATCCGAGGTTCAACAGTAATTTATATATATATATATATATATATATATATATATACATATATATATATATATACATATATATCTATAAATATATATATATATATATATACATATATATACACACATTATATAATATATATATATATATACATATATATACACACATATATATACATATATATAAATATATATATATATATATATATATATATATATACATATGTATATATATAATGTGTATATTTATATATATATATATAAAATGTATATATATAAATATATATATACATGTATATATATACATATATGTATATATATATATATATACATATATATACATGCGTAAATAACCACTAGGAAAAAGTAAACTAACGAAGCAGAGCGCTTTTGTGTAATTACATCTTCAGTCCAGATACAAAGAAGGCTTTGTATCTGCACTGAAGATGTAATTACACGAAAGCGCTCTGCGTCGTTAGTTTACTTTTTCCTAGTGGTTATTTACGCATTTGTGAACACACGCTCCTAGTGTTTTTATTGCATATATACATGTATATTTATATATACATATGTGTATATATATATATATATTATACACATAAATATATATATATATATATTTGTATGTATGTATATACATATGTATATATATACATATATATACATATATATATAATGTATATACATATATATGTAAATACATATGCATATATATATACATTCATATATATATATAAATATAAATATATATATACATATAGATATATATATACATATATACATATATATAATATATATATATATAATTTAAGACAAATGAGAGAGAATTGTGATCTGATTGTATACCAGCAAGTCCTCTGAAGACCAAGTTGGTCGCAACGTTAGGGCAATAAACCCTAGTCCCAACACATCTTCGTTTGCCCTTCCCCTCACAATTCTCTCATATATATATATATATATATATATATATATATATATATATATATATATATATATATATATATATATATACACTTTCACTATTTCAACCTACTAACCCGTTCTTCTCTTCTTGTATTGTACATGCTTACGTATGTTTGTGTGTGCGCGCGCGTGTATACGTACACTCAAAACATAAACGTCATTTGCCTTCCCTAACTCATTTGCATTGCAAAGATTCATTGAAGTTTAATCTAGATAAAAGAGAACACGGTTACACGTTACACACATTCGTTCATGAATGTGTGGGATTATGTAAACATTATGTCGTATTCTCAAATTGCCCTTCAGATATTTCATTCTATTTAATACCAGATAAGCTTATTCAGCTGCAGGGGAGCTCTGAGCATGACTTGTTGAAGACTGTGGCTCGTTTCACACGTATCGACTTTTCGCCGTGCGCCGTCCACGACACGACGTCGTGCTCTCAAATATCCATGGCTATCTAAGGACGCTTTCACGCATCACGACCACGTGTCAAAGCGTCCATAGACACCTAAGGTTATTTGAGAATACGACGTCGTGTCGTGGACGGCGCACGGCGAAACGTCGATACGTGTGAAACGAGTCTATATCGATTAGGTCTATATAAACGTACTCGCTCTTAACAAAGGGACGTGTCAATGTCCCCATTTGGAAACGAACGCAGCGGCGAAATGTCGCGATGACAGCATTGGGCAAGTACGGACTAAGTGGCACCATCAACGATGTTGGACAGACAGGCTGATCAATCACAGCCGTAAATTCAAACTGCGTCCCATTTGTTTTCGTGGATGTACCATATTGTATCGTCCCTAACGAGAGCAGATATTTTTATTAGAGTGAGGGGAGAGAGGAAATAATAGCACGTAAATGTACTTACCCGGGTGAACGTACAAACTAGTCTGTTTATGCAGTACACGTTTGATAAGTGTGAGTATGAGTGTGCAACTTAGTACATACGTCCAAGTACACTTGCATAAGTTAGTACACGTGTACTTCTTCATTAAAACAGAGTGCACGTGCATGAGTGTTCTCTTGCACAGTCTCCAAACTGGAGAAACAGGACGAGAAGTTTGAAGAGACGTAGAGAGAGGCGAAGATGAAAGAATGAAAAGAGTAAAGAGAGGTGGACTGAAGGGACACACGGGAAGAAGAGATGTGATGTTGATAAGGGGGTGATACTAGAACGATTCTTGTCCTGAGAAGAGTGTGATGATGACAAGAAGGTGATGCTGGTGAGTTTGTGGTGTTGAAAAGACTGTGATGCTGACGAGGGCGTGGTGTTTGGTAATGTGATGTTGTCACAGATCGAAGATGTTCAGTTGGACGAGATGCGATGCTGGAAGAAGTTGGAAGAGGAGGGAAGGTAAGAGAAGAGGAAGGAAGGGGAGGGGAGGAGAGAGGCACGCCATGGGATGGGGAGAGAGAGAGAGAGAGAGAGAGAGAGAGAGAGAGAGAGAGAGAGAGAGAGAGAGAGAGAGAGAGAGAGAGAGAGAGAGAGAGAGAGAGAGAGAGGAGGGGGGAAGGTAACCTCCCCCCCCCTCCGATCGAGGGGTGGGAAGCTCTATGGGAAACAGGTTCAGGAGATGAAGAGGAAATGAGAAAACACGGCAACGGGCGACGAAGGTCGCGGGGGGAGAGAGGGAAAGGGGGGAGAGGGGGAGAGGGGGAGAGGAAGGAATGTGGCGGGAGAGGGGAGAGGGGGAGGGGTGGAGAGGAGAGGGACTGTGAAGAGGTCGGGGAAGGTATAAGAGGAGGGAGAGGAAGAGAGGAGGAAATGGAGAGAGGGAAAAGAGAAAAAGGATGGGGAAGGGAAGGAAAGGGTGATGGAGAAAGGAGAGAGGAGGAGGGAGATGGAGGGGAGGAGGAAGAGGGAGGAGAGGAGGAGAAGTGGAGGGGTAAGGGTGACGGGGAGGAGGAAAGGGGAAGAATGGTAAGGGTAGGGTGGGGGGAGGGGGAAAGAAAAAGGAAGATGAAGAGTAAAGAAGGAAGAAGGAAGAGGGGAGAAGGGAAGAGGAAGAAAGAAGGAGGTAGGAAGGAAGGAAGGAGAGGATGTGGGTGAGGGGTTCACAGGGGCAGGGGGAGGGGGAGAGGGAGGGGGAGAGGGGAGGGGAGGGGGGAGAAATGAGTACTGTGGTGGATGAAAGGTCTAGGGAGAGATATCAGACGTGGGAGGAAGGGTGGCCTGAATTGAAGGAAGGATTATGAGGGGAGGGGGAGGAAGAGGGGAGGGGGAGGGGAGGAAGAGGGGAGGGGGAGGGGAGGAAGAGGGGAGGAGGAGAGGCAATGGAAGGGGAATTGTAAAGGGTGTGAGG
>NC_134778.1:61622302-61639802 GCF_046742065.1 Oratosquilla oratoria | reverse complement strand
CTGGGTCAGACTTGTTATGGTTCTTTGCATTCCATGGCGAGACACCAGGGGGGAGGGGGAGAAGGGGGAGGGGGAAAGGGGGGGAAAGGGGGAGGGGGGAAAGGGGGGGGAAACAAGCTTCTGCCTTGTCCACCGAGGACCCTAGTGGATAGATACGTGCACTCCCTCCCCCTCCCCCTCACTCCCACACGTAAGACTCCTTGCCCTAAGGTCGCCGCCACCTCTGGGTCAGACCTGACGGGATTCTAGTGACAGGAAATAGGAAACTATGGGGAACTGTAGACATGGAGGAGTTCCTGTTTTTAGTGAGAAGGATAGGAGGAATAGTGATGATGATATGGTTTAACGTCACAAACTCCTCCCTATCGGAAGGCTAGGACGGTGCCCCTCACAGAGGATTTTGTAGCGTAGAATTGAATGAACCACGATACCCTTGGTCCAACTTCGCCGGTGGCAGGGTTCGAACCGCCATCCCCTCGATCTTCGCCGTAAGTAACGACGCTCTAACCCGCTCAGCCAGCGAGGAATAGTAAAATAAATAAATAGATAAATGAATAAATAAATAAATAATAAATAAATAATAAATAAGTTTTAAAAAATAATCTGTCTTATTGGAAATCACCCTGGTTTCGCAATCTCAAGCTTACTGGATTCACAATCGCTTAGCTCAGGGTTCGAATCCCGCACTACTTTCCGATTCCCAGCAGTGACTGTAGGTACCTGACCCCCAACCGCCCAAGTGCATTATGGGACAAAGGTGATGGCTTTGGCAGACACAACTCAGAGTCTCCTGTCGTACACTCCTCACCTTCACGTTCTGAAGACAATGTCGCGTGAATATTCAGTAATTCTGATCATTCGAATTATCCCACAAATATTTTCACTTAATTTATATCATAATCTCCATTATGCTGTCAGCATGGAACTATTATCACACTAATACAGCATAAGCAAATCCAGCATTTCTTTCAAGGGAGATATAGATCTTTATCGGTTACTATGGGGCCTACTGAACGTTATATTCTTTTGAAGTACAAAATATTCTTGTGGTAATTATCATTATTACTCTTATTATTTCTTTTTATTTCTTTTTTGTCCCACGCTTTCAGAAAATACTAAAAGGGGTTGCTTGAGAGAGAGAGAGAGAGAGAGAGAGAGAGAGAGAGAGAGAGAGAGAGAGAGAGAGAGAGAGAGAGAGAGAGAGAGAGAGAGAGAGAGAGAGAGAGAGAGAGAGAGAGAGAGAGAGAGAGAGAATGAGATAGAGAATGAGAGAGAGAGAGAGAGAGAGAGAGAGAGAGAGAGAGAGAGAGAGAGAGAGAGAGAGAGAGAGAGAGAGAGAGAGAGACAGACAGACAGAGAGAATGAGAGTAAAAGAGAAAGAGAGAGAGACAGAGAGAGAGAGAGAGATAGAGAGAGAGAGAGAGAGAGAGAGAGAGAATGAGAGAGAGAGAGAGATAGAGAGAGAGAGAGAGAGAGCAGACTTTGTTAATACCATCTGCGGGACCACGATGAGAGAAGAAAGCCTCTAAATGGCACAACGTTCCAGCCATCAACGTTTCTACATCATCCTCGGAAAACGTTCTCACAATCGAAACGTTTTGTGAGTGAAGACTTTACCTTTGCACGGTGTCTCTTCGGCTCTATCTACCGGAAGTCACAGTTTTGTGTGTCACCAACACTTATCATAAGTGACGCGTCACTGAGGTAAGTGGAGATTTGTGCGCAAAGTTGCTAACAAGGTCAAGTTATGGAGACGGTGGGGGTGGAGGGAGTGGAGGGGGTGGGAGGGGGAGGCTGCGGGGGAAATAGTGAAAGCCAGAAACACCAAAGTTATTCTTTCTTTCTTTTTCTTTTCTTTTTTTTGTAAATTCGAATGTCCAAAAATAATATTTCTGAATTACTTATGCTAGGTTTGCCCATCACAACACAAACACAAACGGCACGGTTGGTAGAGTCCCGGACCGTCACTACGGCGGTCCGGGTTCGAATCCTGCCCAGGGCTGAAATAATTTCAGTATCGCTGCGCTTCGAGTCGTTACTCCAACTCTCGTGGGCGGGGAGTTGGGGTGGGGGTGCGTGTAAGGTCACAGCATTACCCATAGATCGGTCATACGAGCTCTGAGCTCTCTTCCGGGAGGGAAATAGCTGTCGATCACGAGTCGAACACATGATCCAAAGACCAAGGTGAATACATACGCACAAACATACACTATATGTACACCTTAAAAAATCATTACTTGGAGAAATGTATGAAACAAACAATACATAAAACATTAAATGCCAAATACCACTCAATGTTCACAAATTTAAAGAAAAAACTCGAAAAAAGAATAGAAGAACACAAAGATAATTTAGCACAACAAAAGAACATAACCACAGGGTGTTCTCGACATCTTGCAGAACAGCAAAACCCCCATTTTGTTCATTCTGTTCTCGTGAAATGTTCTCTTGTTGTTCTCTTTGGTTCCAGGCGACATCCCCTCTTCCTCCTCCTCTTCTTCCTCTTCCTCCTCCTCTTCTTCCTCTTCCTCCTCCTCTTCTTCCTCTTCCTCTTCCTCCGCCTCTTCCTCTTCCACCTCCTCTTCCTCTTCCACCTCTTTCTTCTCCTCCTCCTCTTCCTCATCCTCCTTCTCTCCTCCTCCTCTTCCTTCTTCTCTCCTCCTTCTCCTCCTCTTCCTCCTTCTCTCCTCCTCCTCATATTCCAGCATTCCCAGGACGAAAATCTTTCCGGGTATTACAATCCCGGCAAATCCCATCTGGGGGGATATTGTTGGTTCACATTTACCACGTCAAGATACCCCCCCCCCCTTTTTTCGTAAAAATAAAAAAAAAAAAAAAAAAAAAAAATCTCCTCCAGGTTCTCCTACTAGGAGGAAAACCTGACACCAACAACTTAAAAAGAAAAAAAAAATCGGAAAGCTTCGCTCTAAGAGTGATGAAGTATTAGTGTTACTCGTTCCGTCCAGAAGCTGAGTCAGCTGACTGACACAGAAATGGAAGAGTTCCGAGTACAGAGGTCTTTATCGAAAGAAGATTCTGCCTTTCTTCCACAACAGACCACGTTTTTATTCTACATATATTTATTAATTTATTCATTTTTATTGATCAACTATTCATTTTTTATTTATTTTTTATTTATTTATTATCAGTATTATTATCATTATTTATTCATTATATATATATTATATATATACATATATATATATGTATATATACTGTATATGTGTATATATATATATGTATATATATATATATATATATATATATATATATGAAGCTTTACACTAGAGAAGTAGTTCTCGAGTCCAAGAGTCTAAACAAGAACAGGCCACTTTCCTTCGGAAACAAATAAACAAAACGATAATGATCTGGCGTCATGGGAAGGCGCACCTGTCGCGCCTCTTAATGACGTCATACCTTTGGTTCTTTCCAGGATGAAGTGCCCTGTTCTTGTCTCGACTTCTGCCGAGTCTGAAAAATACAGAGACCCTGGAATGACGAATGACCCTAAAGCTTGTCCTTCAAGGTGCCGAGATAAAAAAAAATATATATAAAAAATAAACGAAGAGAAAAATAAATGAATAAATAAAAATGGAGAGAGAAGTGTCCCATTTTGTTGATGCAACATGTCCGTGTGGCTCGCGTCCTGGACTGCCAGCCTTCCGGTTCCCAGTCTTTTTGAATTAATTGTGCCGGGGGAAGCCTGTCCTTCGAGGAAAAGAATCGAAAGTTGAAAAAAAAAGTGTGGGGAAGACACCCGTAGAAAAAGAAGACAACAAAACAAAAATATTTATGTACATATATATATGTATACTGGATATATATAATATATATATGCATATATATATATGTATATATATATATATATATATGCATATATATATATACACACACACACATGAATGAAATCCTCCATCCTTCGCCAGAATAAAATCAACGAATGGCGTCACCGGTCCCCCCCCCCCCGCGTTCCGTCCCGAATATCACTTTCCCTTCTGGTGCCAGGCGATTCTATTCACCGCCGTGGCGCCGGCAGTGAAGCGGTCAAGAGCTTTTGGTGTCATACGGTCGAATACACCTCCACCATCTCCAACATCACCACCTCCATTATCTCCACCATCTCCAACATCACCATCACCACCTCCAACATCTCCACCATCGCCACCACTACCACTTCCATCATCGCCACCACCTCCACCTCCACCATCTCCACCACCACCACCTCCACCTCCACCACATCCACCAGCATCTCCACCTCCATATCTCCATCTCCACCACCTCCACCATCTCTACCACTCCTTCTTCTGCTCCTTCGTCAGCGTCTGCTCTTGACGTTCCCCGTCTTCGTTCAGAGAGGCCCCTGGAAACGACTGATGAGAAGCTCCTCCTCCTCTTCCTCCTCCTCCACCTCTTCCTCCTCCTCTAGTGGGTTTTTCGACAAGTCCTCGAAAGGAGGGAGGGAAAACTCGAGGCTGCAACTTCATGCAAAACCCGGTCTCCACCGACCGTCTCCTCCTCCTGGCCATCTCCTCCTCCTCCTCCTCCCCAGGAGACGTAAGAAGGCTCCCTGGGAGGGGAGGAGGTGCGAGGAAGGAGGGGGAAGGGAAGGGGGAGATTTGGGGGAGGGGAAGGGGGAAAAGGTCGAACGCCTTCTGAGGGGATTCACCCTTCAAAGGATGTCCACCGGAGGGCTATTTCTGAATTACGATATGGGAGGGAGGGAGGGAGGGAGAGAGGGAGGGAGCAGGGGGAGAGGTAGGAGGGATGGCAGGAAGGTAGGTGGACAGGTAGGTAGGTAGATAGGTAGGTTAGGTATATAGGTAGGTTAGTTTAGTAGACAGGTAAATGTGTAGACAGGTATATAATTAGGTATACAGATAAGTAGGGAGGGAGAGTGGGGGGGAGGAGGGGAGGGAGAAAGAGAGGGGGGGCGAGGGACGAGGGAGGAGGGGAGGGAGAGAGGGAGGGAGAGAGGAAGGGAGGGAGAGGAAGGGAGAGGCGGAAGGGAGGAAGGGAGTAAGGGAGGGAGGGATGGATAGAGGGGATGGATAGAGGGGAGGGAGGGAGGGAGGAAGAGAGGGAGGGAGGAAGAGAGGGAGGGAGGAAGAGGGGGGAGGGAGAGAGTTGTGTACTTCTGGATAACATGTGCAGACGCGAAATATGTTTGTAGTGGAGTGCCACAGGACTCACAGCACGTTCTGCCACTCTGCCACGCTCCTATGCCCCTCATCCCGTCGCCAGTCGACCACTTTTCCTTTTACTGTGCCTGTCGCCAGGACGTTTTATTTATTTGCGTGGCGCCGAAGCAGTTCAATGAAAGGCTAGTAGATCGTCACTTGGCCCCTCTGACTTATCTGGGGAACAACTTCGGAAAATCAACAAATGGTGGACACGACAGTACAACACAGGACAACACAACAAATAAACAAATAAATAAATAAACAAGTAAATAAAAAAATAAAAAATGAACAAATATATATATATATATATATATATATATATATATATATATATATATATGTAAACAGATGAATAGATAAATAAGCAAATAAATAGATAGAAAAGCAAACAAATAAACGAATAGATAAATGAATAAACAAACAATTAGATTTATAAGAAACAAGTTAATAAATAAATGAGTAACTAAATACATAAAACAAATTCTGTGGTGCCAAACACCGCCTTGCAGAATGCCAAGATAGAGTGACACCCAAAGGCTTTGACGTATCGCCAACCCTCCCTCCCTCCCTCCCACTCCCTCCCTCCCACTCCCTCCCTACAAATCATTAATAAAAATTACGGGAGATCAACATCATACAGAACCGATATAAAATCTTATTTCCATAAACATTCTTCACAAGTTTTCAAGAAGATCACTATCGGTAGTTTTGACAACGTAAACGCCAATCGAAATAAACGAGGACTTTATTGATTGGACAAGGTTTTCCTCGGTTGGAGTTCTACTCAAGTACTCGAAAAAAGAAACCCTTCCAACAACCCAAACGCTGTACGACTCTTCGAAAAAAAATGGTGAACGAGGAGAGCCAACGAAACCGCACGTTCCTGATCTTTTTCGCAACGAAAAGAGACGAAAAAAAAAAATACATTCTATGGTACGTATTCTCTCTCGCCAGAATACTTCGTTCGTTTGTTCGTTCGTTCGTTCGTTTGAGGTGAGGGGGGGAGTGGGAAGGAGGAGGAAGGGGAGAGGGGGAGGGGGAGAGGGGGGAGGGGGGTCTAAAACATCCGCAATCATGGGACTAAATACCCTTTTCATGAGGGCGTTTTGGACCGAAGTTCTTGGCTAACAATGAAATAACGAAAGCTTAGATTTCGCATAACTTGAGCTAATGCAATTTCAAGCTCTGAAACTTTCCCTCTTAACTCCTCCTCCCGCTTGCCCTCTCCCCCCCCCCACTCAAATTAACCTCATCTTATGAAAATGACCTTAATGGACAACGGCCTCAGAGGGCTTTTTTGGTTGTCTTTTGCTGGGATCAGGCACTGATTGTACCTCACCACTAGATTATACAGATGTTGCATCTTTTCTCTTAATTAAACAAGCATCGTTCTTTTTCTCAACTGAATAAGCATACTGATAGACAGATAAATGAATAAACAGGTAAATAAATGAATGAATAAACGTATAAATAAAGAGATAAACAGATAAATAGATAAGAACAAATGGACAAATGAACAAGTAAAATGTAAATACACATATAAATATATATATATATATATATATATATATATATATATATAGAGAGAGAGAGAGAGAGAGAGAGAGAATGTATAACTGAATAGATAAATGATTATAAGTAAAAGAGAGAATAAACAAAATAATAATCACATAAATGAATAAACAAATATGCAAAGAAATAAACACTTTGATGAATGAATAGACAAATGAATATATCAACATATCAATCGAGTTGAACGTTCTAATACATTAGTAAGATAGACTGAATATCTCACTATCGGAGAAAAGTTATTTGAAGATACGTATATTGCGATCAATGTGATCATTTGTACAATTACGCTGAAGAGGATCACAGTGATCGCAATATATATATCTTCAGATAACTTTTTTTTCCGATAGTGGGATATTCAGTCTATATCAACATAAAGACAAGATAAATATATGAATAAATGAATATTTTGAGGAGGCTACCCATTACACGGACAAACAAAAAATCATCAAAGAAAAAAAAAAAGTCACTAAAAAGAGGAAGTCTGTACGGCAATGTTTTTTTTTTTCATCTAATGACGAATCTCGTTTCTTCCTCTCTCTATCTCCCCCTCTCTCTCTTTCTATCCCTCTCTCTCTTTCTCTCTTCCTCTCTCTTTCTCTCAATAAAGCCTATCGGTTCTATTCAGCAGTGAGGTAGTCCTATGACGTCATGTGTTACATTTTCTTTTGTCAAATTCCTCAGTTCAATATAATCTTCTATAGCCACAACACAGACCGTAGTAATATTACAAGAAATAGTGGCGACAAATTAGTCTCCAAGAGATCAAACACCAATAAATAAAAACAAATCTCTAACCTCATTGCAAATATTTGGAACAAACTACCTGTTCATGTTGAGTGTTTAAATACATTTGGCAATTTAAAAAAAACGCCTAGTTCAATACATAGAGTCCAACCCAAATCAAACTTATTTCTAAGCATCGTGAGTTCATACATTTAAATTAAGTCAATGGTTCTTAAGCGTTTCCACTGTCTACAATCCCTTTCAGCTCGTAAGTATCCCCCTAAGGACCAATAGGTCTCTTACTGTTTGTGTTTCTTTTGTATTCCTTTGTATATCAAGTGTCGGAAGCTACCATGGGCGACCCATCAACAAAGGAGTGATCTAACAAAGGTGTTCAAGTGGATCAAAGGCTTTAACAGGGGTGACGCAAACAAGGTCATCATATTAAGACAACAGGAGAGGACTCGCAGTAATGGATTTAAATTGGACAAATTTAGATTTGAGAAGGAAATGGGCAAGAATTGGTTTACTAATAGGGTGATCAACAAATGGAATAGACTCAGTAACCATCTATTAGTGAGCGCAGAAACTATCGGTTATTTTAAGAAAAGGTTAGACAACTTTATGGATGGGGGATGACAGGTGGTCATGGACATCGAACTGCCTTGTGTAGGCCTTATGGTCTCTTGCAGTCTCCTTCATTCAGCCAAAGACAGGACCCCCCATGGACTAATAGTCTCTGTGTAGTCATATTGCGGAAACTCGTGACGTAACTCACAAGTTGACCTCGCCTCCTCTGTTGACCTAAGATTCTTCGAGTGACCTCACGCAAACAGGGTTTCCGGAAGGAGCTCAGACAGCGAGGGAAGCTGAAAAGAGAGAGGAGAGAGAGAGAGAGAGAGAGAGAGAGAGAGAGAGAAAGAAAGACATGAACGGGAACCCAAGATGACCGGAGGAAGAGGAGGAGGAGGTGGAGGAAGAGAAGGAGGAGGAGGAAGAGGAGGAGGAAGAAGAGGAGGAGGAGGAGGAATAGGAGGAAGAGGAGAATGAAAAGTAGGAGGAAAATGAGAAGGAAGTGGAGGAGGATAATGAGGAAGAAAACCAGAAGTAGGAGGAGAAATAAGAGGAGGAGGAGGAGGAGGATAAGTAGGAGGGGGAAGAACAATAGAAGGAAGGGCAGGAAGGATAAAGAAGGAAGGAGGATGAAGAGGCGTGTGAGGAAGATGAGGAGGATGGGGAGAATCGGCTGAAGGAGGAGGATTAGAAGTAGGAGGTGGGGAGGAGGAGAAGTAGGAGGTGGGGAGGAGGAGGAGTAGGAGGAGAAGGAGGAAGAGAAGAATGGGGAGATGGGGAAGTGTGTGGTAAAAAACAAGGAAGAGGAATAGATGAAAAAATCCACAAGAATCGTGTGAATGAAAAAAAAACAGGAATGAAAAGAAAAAGAAAATTGGGAAGCAGGCAAAGGAGTTACGAGGGAGAGGAGCGGAGGAGGAGAAGGGAGAGGGGGGAAGGAGGGAGAAGGGGGGAAGGAGGGAGAAAGGAGAGGGAGGAAGGGGGAGAGGGGGGAAGGGGGAGATTCCAAACAAAGGGAAGGCAAAGTGGGGATTAGGAACCCGTGTAAGAGGGGAGGTGGGGGGTGGGAAAGAAAATGGGAAGATGAGAGGTGGGGGAGGAAGAAAACGGGAAGAAGAGGGGGTGGGGGAAAGAAAATGGGAAGAGGAGAGGTGGGGAAGAAAGCGGGAAGAAGAGAGGTGGGGGAAAGAAAACGGGAATAGGAGAGGTGGGGGAAAGAAAACAGGAAGAGGAGAGGTTGGGGGAAAGAAAACGGGAAGAGAAGAGGTAGGGAAGAAAACGGGAAGAGGAGAGGTGGGGGAGGAAGAAAACGGGAAGAGGAGAGGTGGAGGGAGGAAGAAACCGAGAAGAGGAGGGGTGGGGGGAGGAAGAAAACGGGGAGAGGAAGTCAAAAATTAAAAAAAAAAATTGGAAGACGCGAAAGAAAGAAGAAAGGAGCAAACAGGCGGGTAACGATTAGCCCATATTAGGATGTTTGTTTTTGAAATTTGAGGAGAAAAATGATTGGCAGCAGTTTTCGGGGCCACGGCAGCGGGAGAGAGAAAGAGAAAAGTGAGAGAATTTCGGGGAAATGGAGAGAAAGGTAAAGAGAAGACAAAGCGAAGATAAAGAGGATGAGAGTGAGAAAATGGGAGAAGAATGAAGAGAAATAATAAGAGAAAGGAAATAGAGAGAAAAGAGATGAGATGAGAGAGAAGGCGAAACAAAAGACGAGACAATGGAAGGTGAGAAAGAAGAAGACGAAATAAAAACTGAGAGAATGAGAGAGAAAATAGAGAGGAGAGAAAGAGCCGGGGACGCAATATTTGAGACTGGACAATGATCAGCAAGACAGGAGGCCTCAGAAAGATGAAAGAGAAAAAATAAGATAATGAATAGGAGGGGCACAACAATGAGAGGGGCTGGGCAGAGGGAAGGAAGGAGAGGGAGAGGAAGGGAAGGAGAGGAAGGGAGGGAGGGGAGAGGGAAGGAGGGAGAAAGAGAGAAAGCAGGAAAGAGAGAAGGAAAGAAAGGAGAGAGAGAAGGAAAGAGAGGAGAAGAGAAAGAGAAGAGAGAGAAGGAAAGAGAGCAGGAAAGAGAGAGAAAAGGAAAGAGAGAGAGGGAGGAGGAGGGGGGGAGAGGAGGGGGAGGAGGAGGGAGAGAGAGAAACAGAGAGAAACAGAGAAGAGAAAGAGAGGGAGAGAGAAAGAGAGAAGAGAGAGAGAGGGGGGGAGAGGTAGGCTAGACAAATATGAGAGGCTAGAGGCACCTTGCCTACCAACCTCTTCTCACCACCGTCAGTAAGCAACCCACAAAGCATCACGCGGAGCGCGCCTCACTGTCCAGCTTACCAATCATGTGTCGCCAGCCGATTTTATTCACCTCTGGGGCGCCCCCTTCCCTCGATAGGGCCTCGCTGTGTACGGGGGGGGGGGTCACGGTCCCTCTCAATCAAGACCAAGGCAGGGTCCGGCAAATTGATATCACCCCCCGGCGCCATGAACAAGGGTCCTCGTGCACCCCCATATCCTCGTGGGGTCTCGTCTTGCACCTTATGGCGCCAAAACTTGGAACAGTAAACCGAATTCTTCAGGTGAATACCAGAAGCTTCGTTTCAGGTCAGGGAAGCCCCCAAAGCTCTGTGTTTGGTCCTCATTAGGGACCTGAACTCCCTTTCCCATCCCCCCGGAATCCTCCTTGCACGAATCGGGATCCCAACATCCCATCCCATCCCAGCATCCCTTCCTCCGAAGCTCAAGTTGGGATCAGACCGCGGTTGCTATGGCAACGTAACTTTTGGCCGCCGCTGCCGAGGAGGAGGAGGAGGAGGAGGAGGAGAAGGAGGCGATATTTGACTACGAGTCCAATGTTGGTGGCGGGCTGGCTGGCGGGCTAGTAGAGAGAGAGAGAGAGAGAGAGAGAGAGAGAGAGAGAGAGAGAGAGAGAGAGAGAGAGAGAAAGAGAGACAGAAGGAGAGAGACAGAAGGACAGAGACAGAAAGACAGAAAGAGAAAGACAGAGAAAGACAAAGGCCAACAGGCAGACAGACAGACAGACAGATAGAGAGAAGGAATGCAATAAGATGTAAGGAGAATGCAAGAGAGGGCTAGGCCAGGTGGGAGTTGGAATGGGAGAACTGAATCGTGGGGAAATGTAGTGGGGATGAGTTTTTTTTTTTTTTTTCTTCTTTTTTTTTTCTTACGGGGTCTGGGCTTATGACTCCAAACGTCTGCACCGCCCATGTGATCACTGGCCACAGGCAAGAACGGACTATGAATTTGATGTTATGAGACAAGGGTGCATCGAGGACGCAGACATACACACGCGCGCGCACACATGCACACACAAATGTATGTATGTATATATATTCAACAAGAATCCACTGTGTTGGATAAGAAGAAATGAAATAGATGATATCCATATATTTCGATCACGGACTGTGATCCTCTTCAGTGGAATACATAGTGGAGCAAAAGGCATGTCTTATATACAGAGAAAGAAGAAGGAACATGGGTAGGACTCAGGTAGGACTCATGTTCCTTCTTCTTTCTCTGTATATAAGACATGCCTTTTGCTCCACTACTCTGTATTCCACTGAAGAGGATCACAGTCCGTGATCGAAATATATGGATATCATCTATTTAATTTCTTCTTATCCAACACAGTGGGTTCTTGTTGAATTTTACGAATGTGTTACGACATTACTTTGTAGTTATATATATATATATATATATATATATATATGTATATATATGTATATATATATATATGTATATATATATATATATATGTATGTATATATACTCGTATATATATACGCACACACAGGTTTACATGTCAACTGATCCTCAGATCTGTAACAAGGTTGGATACAGAATAATAAATATATGAACAGAAACATATGCACACACACACACACACACACGCACGCACCGAAGGGCAATAGGGGCTATGACACATCTCTTAAGCTAAGACAGTTTGGCGTTGGCCAGAACAAAAGCTATAAGGTACATCATCGCACCCTAGGCAAAGAGGTTCCTAAACCCATCGTCACAGTGACGTCACCCAACTCGAAAAAAAATCTAATGGAGTTAACTAGAATTGAATTTATGAGGTGCGCCAGCCATCAACATCGAAAGAGACTCGAGTAAGCCAACATGCAGAAACTGAAACGTGGTACAGCCAAGGACTCGAACCTGGACTAGCACGTGACAAGTGTTAGTGATACACACACATATATATATATATATATATATACATATATATATATATATACATATATATCTATATATATGTGTGTGTGTGTGTGTGTGTGTGTGTGTGTGTGTGTGTGTGTGTGTGTGTGTGTGTGTGTGTGTAAATTTATGAAGTTGAGCCGCAAAACAGACCTTTATCAGACAAAAACCTTAAAAGCAGCCCCGGGCAAAAATACAAGACCAGAGTCAAAAGTGGCCGATGAAACTAATGGTTGTACAGTCTGTAAAAATATCCGTAAACATAATATGGTGGATGCAGAACCAACGAATGATAAAGATAATGAAGGTAATTACACGCTCTCGAGAGTAAAAACAAAATGGAAAATGAAATGGAGAAAGAGAAATACTTAGGAATGATACCTGACAAGAAGTTCAGTCCTTTACAGGAAGAGTATCATTATCATCATCATCATCATTATTATTATTATTATGTTTTATCATTATTATTTTGCAATAACCAGCGTTTCTATCCTTGGGGACGATTTTGCACCAAAGACGGATTCTATACAGTTGTGATCAAGGAGAGTTATGAAAAGACATTGTAGCAGAAAGAGAAAAATAACTTCTTTTTTTTCATGGATTGGACTTCCGTCGTAAAAAAAAAAATAGTACCTCTGGTCCGTAGGGGTATCACTGAAGTCCCCCCTGAAATCTTAATTGCATAGAATTTTGTACAATCGATACATGACCCCACTCCGAACTTGGAAACAATTCGGAGAAAGATGTGGAAGAAGAGAAGCGAATAGAACACAGAAAGAGGAACAAATCGCTAACTGAAGCAGTTCATGATTTCCAAAGTTGATAAGCCATTTGATGATGCTACGTGTTCGTTTGCCGGATATGATTTGATTTGATTTATTTTATAGCTGTTATTTCACTGCATTATTATTTCATTGTTATCTCTTATTAATTCGCTTTATCTCATTTATTTGATTTTATGTTACATTGTTTTATATTGTGTTTTGTTTTGTTTCTCTTCGTTTTGATTTCATTTTATTTTATGTTGTTTTAATTTACTTCATATTTTTTTCTTTCAGCGCTAGAGTGACCAACGCCCCTTTTCATCTCCCGTCCAATCACAGAGCCCCAATCCACCAGGGCGCGCCAATCAAAAGCGACCGTGATTGGTCGGGAGAGAAAGGAGGCGTGGCTTGTTTCGCCTGACAGTGAACATCTCACGCCAGGAGGAGCTTCGCTATGACAGGGATCGTAACCTTTGCCCTGCGTGCTGGGACATCTGTGCGTGGGTCCGGGTCATGGTAACAGATGATGGAGGACGGAGGACCAGGAGGTAGAAAAGTGAGTTTTCGGCTTTTCTCGTAGTGCATATAAGTACCAGTTCCATTAGCGGGGAGCCGAAGACGGGGGGAAGTGTGTAGTACACAAGCACTGAACTCAAACCCCCAGACAACAAAGACCCTTTTTTTTTTTTTTTTTTTTTTTTTTTAGTAGTAGTAGTAGTAGTATGCACTACCCCCAAACCCCACGACCACAAACAAGACCCCATTTTTTTTCTTAGTATGTAGTGCCCCCAAACCCCAGACCCACAAATAGAGGCCCCCCCCCCCCTTTTTTTTCTTCTTTTTTTTGCATGTAGTGTCTGAATCATCAGCAAGAGAACAAGAACGCCTTGGCCTACCTCCTGGGGACGTGACGCCATTGTTCTGGAACATTCTGGACCCCACTTTGGCCAACTTTTCCTCGACCAGGAAGCAAACCGAGAGAAATTGCAAATTTGGCCACACTCCCCCCCCCCACCCCCTCCGCGCCAAATTGCAGTTCCTCATTTTGAAGCGACGCCTTCGCATCCGCAATGAGCTCGCATAATTCATCCTCTTCTCCCCAGATTATAATATGATTCCTCTGAAGCTTCGAAAGGATCTTTAAAGATGATGCACAGAAATGTTTGTACTTTTTTTTCTCTGCTCTCTCTGCCCGCCCGACAAGGTTTGGGCACTTCCCGCGCATGCGCGCGAGAGAGAACGATGTGACGTCATGTCGTCGCAGAGTCACGACGCCAAGAATTCTGTCGATGATGTTCCAACATTGGGAATTGAACAACTCAGGTCACTTCCCCTAAGTAGACCCACGGGTGTGTGTGTGTGTGTGTGTGTGTGTGTGTGTGTGTGTGTGTGTGTGTGTGTGTGTGTGTGTGTGTGTGTGTGTGTGTGTTGTTATCATCAAAATAAAGAGAAATTTGACGGCCATTCCTCCCAAATACAATCAGCCCTCCCTCAATCCTTTTCTTCTCTAGAATGAGAGTTGACTTCCTTTCTAGTCAACCCATTTCTATTTTCTTCTAGTTTCAACCCATTCTTCTGTACTTTTTCTCCAAGTGGTGATCTTGCAAGACGGACGTCAAGGAGAACCATCTCACTGTCAACTCTCTTCAAGACCCGTCATCACTCTAACCTCCGTCTGGAGGTGCAGCCCCGAGAGGCCGACACTCGGTCCCCGGACCCGGCCCAAGATCTCTATCAACTAAGAAGAGTGGACAACCGGAGACTGATCTATTCGTTCTACGAATCAGCGACACAAACAGTCCCATGCTAATCGGGGGACCGTTGCCGGCCAAGACGGGGCCGCGGGTTTCCAGTCAATATGCCCGAGGCAGCAATCACCGTGACCTTTTTCCTCTCACATTCTTCTCTCTCTCTCTCTCTCTCTCTCTCTCCCTTCTCACAAAGCCCTGCATCTCTGTTCGTCTATTAATAGCAGGTTATATCGTAAATCTGAGGCAATTGCGGCCTCATCCATCATCCACGCTAGACTCATCCGCACACCACATCCACCCCGACACCACATCCACCCCGACACTCCCTATTGGCCAAGATCGACCTCGAGACGACCACACGAAGGATTTTGGGCGGGACGCTATGCTGATGGGTATCTCCACAATCTCCACTATGCAATCAACATCATAGGGTCATCAGTGACACCCTTACGGACCACAGTCACATAGCTTACTTTTATGTCCGGAAACTAACTTCCAGTCGTCAAGAAAGGTTTACTGGTTATTTTGTTTTACTAGGTTAGGGGACGGAGAGGGGTGGGGGTCGCCGAATTAATGAAGCGGCCTTGCTGTGGATGTGCTGTGTCTTGCTACACTGCTTCTGACCCAGGGCAGTGGACAAGATGCAGGGATGACCCGTCATCCAGGGGGTGCCAAGATAAGAGGGAGGGTAGAGGGGAGTGGAGTATGTAGGGGATGGAATGGGTGGGAGTGGTTTCTATGCCTTTGTTTTTTGGCTACCTCCCTTATAAGGGGGAAAAAAGCCTTTGATATATGTATGTACTTATAATATCCTTCGTTTATTCTTTTGTCCACATTAAATTTCTTCTTTACCACCTTTGTGATTCCACATATTCTCCAGCGTGCCCCCGAAGGACAGAAGCGCTGGTTATGGGCAAAACTCTTTCACTTCCAGGTTCCTTTCCCTCTCTCCCTCCCTCTCTCTCTCTCTCTCTCTCTCTCTCTCTCTCTCTCTCTCTTCTACCGCGGGCACTGGGGCCATCAGCTCAGGCTCTCACCAATTTGACGAAGATTAACGAAACTCCTCTTCTTTGCGATCATCTGAAATCGCCCACAAGGGCGAAAACTGTATTGGTTTTACCGTAAACCTCATCAAAAACCTCCGACTCGAAGCTCCATAATTTCAGAATCATTTCAAAATGCCTGTAAGGACAACGTCCTCTCGGTTTTTGAGTAAGACATAGTCACAGGGTTTATACAAATCCATGAAACGCCCGAGAGAGTCCAGCTGACACCATCCGAGGCTCGGCAGGAAGGCATAGTACGTTCCTTCACTCCCTTGCCGGATAGGTCTCCTGTCATAACAATCCTACGTCGGATTCCATCTGTCCTTCGGATTCTGTCTAGACAGCTCGACGTAGGATTACGTCCGTCATACGGGTTCCGTCAATCTGTCAAGATCGCTTTACGTCGGATTCCGTCCGTTATACGGGTTCCGTCAATCTGTCAAGATCGCTTTACGTCGGATTCCGTCCGTCATACGGGTTCTGTCAATCTGTCAAGATCGCTTTACGTCGGATTCCGTCCGTTATACGGGTTCCGTCGATCCGTCAAAACCGCTTTACGTCGGATTACGTCTGTACGTCGGGTTCCGTTAGGACCACCTTGCGTCTCGTTCCGTCTGAAAAAGGGAGGAGAAGGATATCTACTCCCTCGATCTTGACGGTACAGTTCACAAACTCATTTTACTACGCCCGAAAACCGACTCTATACGCAGATCGAGGAAGGACTGGTCGAGACGTCATCGTCCACTCAATTACGTCGTTTGCACGCAGGTCGCTTTGTTGCACAGATCGGTGTTGAAAGAACGCGAGCAGCTATGAACGTGGCAGAGCTGAGTGTAGTGATAAGGATTACAAAGGATTACAAAGGCGGAGCATGCCAACAGGAGACCTTTTGATCCATATCTAGGTCGGATGCGAAAAAAAATCATATCAATAATAAAATAAGGGAGATCATTTGTAATAGGGCCTGGTCCCAAGAAGTTTCGACGGATCTCAGGAGTCTTAGAGAGGTCCAAAAGTCTCAAAGGGTCTTTCTAGAATGGTTACTTTCTAGTTTCTAGGATGATATATCTTATAGTTCCGTATGCCCTCCCCCCCTCTTTCTGACACTGAAACAAGGTCACAGAGGAGCATTGACAAGTTAACAGACTGAACTGGACAAGGTTGTCAGAATAGCCACAAGACAATAGGTCTACCATAGTGCCATAGCAGGTATAGGCCAAGACAACAGGAAGACCTAAACAAAGTCAAAGGGTGAGAGTGGGGGATCTGCAAAGATCATCCCAACTTCGTCAGATCAATGTGGTTCCTTAAGCCACGAAGTAACGAGTTTTTTCTTTCTTTCTTTTTTCTTTTTTTCTTAACAACGTCACGGGACAACTTGGAGAGATTCCTATGGTGGGACGATAAAAAATAAATAAATAAAAGATAAAAAATAAATTTAAGAAATCTGGAGTGATGCCTGTCAGTTGGTAATTTTGTCCGTCTGTTTCATATTTGGAGGCCTGAGTTTCTCTCTCTCTCTCTCTCTCTCCCTCTGTCTTCGTCCATCCTCGATAGGGACCAAAAGGTCTCCTGTCGACATGTCACCTTAATGTAATCCACATTGGCACACGATATCACAAGACAGAGACAGGATCTGCATTCCATGCACATCATCCACACATGAATTCCCTCTTC
>NC_134778.1:61604802-61617302 GCF_046742065.1 Oratosquilla oratoria | reverse complement strand
TGAGCTCTGAGCTCTTTTCCGTAAGGAAAGCAGCTGTCGATCACGAGTCCAACACGTGACCCAAGACCATGGTGAATCACACATACACAACACACACACACACACAAGCATACAAACCCATACCCAAACTCACACACACACACACACATACCGCGAGCACATACAAACACACAAAGGGACTTATAGGCAGGCAGGCGTGTGTGTATCCACTACGTCAGTCGCTACTTGATCCCCGCACTCAGGTACGAGAATTTTTCATTCCACTCGCTCAGTTCCGCTCTTCCCCCCTTCCCCCAACCCTCCACCCCTTTCCCGCACCCTCCCCCCTTTCCCCCACCCTCCCTTAGTACCCCTTTTCCTTTTTATTGCCCTCCATCCCCCTATCCCCCTTTTTCGTCCAAACCATCCAGGTCCCCCACCCCCCATTCCCTGTCTTCTTCTTGTGTTTCACCGCTAAGGCGCGTTGCACACACGTATCGACTTTTCGCCGTGCGCCGTCCACGACACGACGTCGTGCTCTCAAGTAAACATGGGTATCTGTGGAATCTTTTACACGTCACGACCACGGTCACATGTGAAAGCATCCATAGACACTCGTGGTTATCTAATAACACGACGTCGTGTCGTGGACGGCGCACGGCGAAAAGTCGATACGTGTGAAACGAGCCAACTCCTCTCCTTTCCTCCCGTTCCCCATTTAGTCAATTTTTTTTTTTCAATATCCTCCCCAACCTTAAGCCTTTTCTTCCTCCTCCCTCCTCTTACTCTTTTCCCCTTCCTCCACCTTCTTCCCCTTCTAATTTACACTCGCATCCCCCCCCTCATCTCATCTCATTTCCTTCCCAATCCTCCTCCTTTATCCAGCCTCCCCTCTTTTTCCCCTCTCGTCCTGCCATACCCTCTCACTTCCCCCCCTTTCTCCTCCCCCCTCCCCCTGACTCCCCCGGCTTTCCCTCTCCCCCTCCTCTTCTCTTCCCCTCCACGTCTCTCCCCCTCCTTCTTTCTCCCCCTCCACCTAATACTCGAGACAGCGTAGACGGTACTCTCACGTGCTCGCGTCACTAATTACTAAACTTCTCCTGGAAAGGTTATGAGAGAAGGGAAGTCGAGAACGAGAGGGAAGGGAAGGGAAAGAGGGGAGGGAAGAAAGAAACAGAATAAAAGGTAGGAAAGGAGGAAGGAAGAGAGGAAGAAAGAGAGGAAGGGAGGAAGGAAGGAGGAAGGAAGAAAGGAAGGGAGGGAGGGAGGGAGGGAGGGAGGGAGGGAGGAGGAAGTAAGAGGGAAGTAAAAATGGAGAAGCAGGAAAGCGAATGGGAAGGGGAGAAGACAACAGAAAACGGAGAGTCGGTCTGGAGGATCTTTTCCTTTTTTTTTAATGAAAATGAAAATAGAGAACAGAGTTGGTTCCGTCTTCAGCCTGACTTGCTTTATGAGCCCACGTCACACTTTTTCGTATACTGTATACATTTGTGTGTGTGTGTGTGCGTGTGTGTGTGTGTGTGTGTGTGTGTATGTGCGTGTGTGTCTGTGTGCGCATATATATAACTCCTCCCTGACACAATGGCCGGACGATGATAGAAGCGTGAACTTGATAGAGGGAGGTAGGGAGTGGGAGAGACAGAGACAGACAGAGAGAGAGAGAAAGAGAGAGAGAGAGAGAGAGAGAGAGAGAGAGAGAGAGAGAGAGACAGAGAGCGAGAGAACGAGAGACAGAGAGAGAGAGAGAGAGAGAGAGAGAGAGAGAGAGAGAGAGAGAGAGAGAGAGAGAGAGAGAGAGAGAGAGAGAGAGAGAGAGAGAGAGAGAGAGAGAGAGAGAGAGAGAGAGAGAGAGAGAGAGGGACGAGCATTCTCTCCTTTCAAGGTGTTCTTCAGAGGCACACGGGGGCGCACACCCTTTTATATAAACCACAAACACTGCCGGGTCATCAGATCCACTCCCGTTCCCGTTCCACATCATTCCCACCCACACACAATCCACACATCCCATTCCACATCATTCCCACCCACACCCCATTCCACATTATTCCCACCCACGCCCCATCCACACCCCACCCTCACACCCCCAAAACCGTCACAAGTAACATATTACAAGGACGGAAATCAAATCAAATATTTTTTTTCTAAATAAATAATATGACTTGGAATGCGGTTCTCAGTAGGCAACAGAAACCCAAGACTGAGAAGAAACAAAATGGCTGGACTGGGAACCATGTCTATCAATGCGATCCCCCCAGATGATCCCTCACCCCTCCCTCTCTCCCCCTCCCTCCCACCCCAACCACCTCACCAAGAAAACCCACAAACATAACCACGGAACCCCAAACACAACCTTCTACGACCTCTAGCCTACCACAACCTCCATTACAAATCCACCCTCCTCCTGGACTCTAGTCTTCCAAAACCCCAAAGAGAGAAAAAGAGAGAGAAACAAGTGGCTGAAGACGAGGACACCAAAGACACGGCACCAGTAAACTTCCCTTCTAAAAAAAAAAATACTGTTTATGTAAGTATGCATGTACGTATGTATGTATGTATATATGTATGTATGCACGTATGAAGGCATGTGCTTGTTACACACACACACACACAATATATATATATATATATATATATATATATATATATATATATATATATATATATATATATATATATATATATATATATATATATATATATGTATTAAATTATGCAAGCATGTATAATACACACCTATTCGTAGGCTACATATAGGGTTGCCAACTCTGTTAAGCTACAATAAAGGACACAAAAACTTTATTGATATTTATCTAAGTGGCTATAGATCATAATAGATGCCAATATCAAATGCAGATGAAAATACAAAAAACAAGAATAAGAAGACATTTATTTTACCTTGATCAAAGAATTTTAATCTTTAAAACTATATTTGCCTTAGTTTTTTGCTGCCTTCAGAAAATTTGTATCATCTTTGATGTTTTTAGCGAATTCCAAGCAACTATCTTTTATGTTAAAATATATGAGTTCATTCTTAATTCAACAGAGCATCTGTTCCTTTCATCTCTCCATTTAGATGACATTAAACTAAAGACTTCCTCATAATAAGATGATGGTCTGAATTGATAGTACAAAAGAAACTATTTCGAAAACATTGATACATTTAAAGTCCATAGATTTCAAAATGAAATACCACTATCTGCTTCTTTTTGTTTTTGAGTTTATGGAGAGTTCAGAGCTTTTGATAATGTCGAAGTTTCTTTGAATTAATACTACTTCATCAAAAAGTTCATCCATCTTTAAGCTTTCCTTCTAACTTCAAAGATTCTACTAACTCTACAAATTTCTGAAACTTTGGGAATGAATGGCCTAAGAAACTTAGGTTTGATAATTAGCCGAATGTTGAATTTTCATCGAAATCTATTCTGTTTTTCCAAATATCTGATAATAACATGAAATGTTGGCACTACTGTTACAGGTTTTCTCGCATAAATTTCACTGTTCTTCTGGTATTTATAACAAATTACGGCTCGATTTTGTGAAGGGATTCATCACTACCTTGTATAATGCGCCATAATTGTTTTGTTTCTTCGTGAGTTCAGTTGATAGACGGAGGTATTGCCTTTCCAAACGTCCAACGGCACCTCCTCTCTTCCTCTATTTATTTATTTATTTTATTTTATTTTCGAGGTGATTCTCAGATTTAAGAACATCGTTTATGATTTTCTGGTTTTCCCTAAATGAACGCATTTTTTTAATGGAGAACTGAGTTATACATAAAATGAGGCTATGCGGTATGCTATCTGCTGCTCTGTGCTTCTGGTAGTGTGCGGACTAGAGTTGCCAAAGTTTGCACCCTTACAAGATATAAATACTTTTGCAATCACGTACCCTTACAAGATATAAATACTTTTGCAATCACGTCTTGAGAGCAGGAAATTGAACTACCAGTCAAAATGATTTCAAAATAAAGGACAAACAGTGTAATTTCAAATGTCAATGAAGGACAAGGACAAATAGAGCTGAATAAAGGACTGTCCTTTGAAATAAAGGACAGTTGGCAACCCTAGCTGCATATCATTATTATTAGAGCAAATAAGACACTTACTTTCAGGGTATAACTGCGTCATATAATTTCTATTTGCCTAGATACAGTGATGATGAATCTGAAAACTACCTCGGAGCTTAGCAAGAATGATCTACAACGCTGAATAAGATCGAGAGTAGTTATAGGAAAGGGACCGTATTCTATGCAACACGCACATATTGACCATACAATAATTGTAACGAAAATACCTTCTTAAATAAAATTCTAAAGTTGGTATATACTGGTTCAAGAATATATTTTCTTGTTTTCACAATATAACCAACATTCAATTAAACATAGGCCTAAAATAAAATTAAACGTTAAAGTTTTATCACTTCAGACAAAACTGATTGAAAAATATAAAATATACATTCTGGCTCTATAATAGATATATAAATACCTAACCTACAGTATAAATTTCTATATTAAGAACTAAAGCAAAGGAGTACATATATAATCTACAAAATTCATATATTTTCAAATGCAACTTCAACTGTACTCACTAATCAAAGTTGGAATCATTTCCACTTGTTTTTGTAATATATCACGAAGTTTTCATTGTGTCAATACTGTGTAAGCACATATAACGTAATATTCATCGATTATTCACTATGTTAATCACTCGTATTAGATTTAAACCACATAAAACTATTTATCGAATCGTCAACTTTGATTACGACTTATGCTACTTCGCGGGACGACACTAGAATCAGAATGACAAATATAGTAAAAGATTCTATCTACTTTTATTTTTATCATTGAAACAATTATAAGATATGTGAAAATTATTAACATAATATAGAAATGGTATGAATAATAAAAAGTTGTGTAAATAATTAAGTTGTCTAAATAAATTTTAGTTTTCTTCCTTTCAAAATTGGATACCATTTTCTATAATTACAGAGCAATGACTATATATTACACAAATCCTAGTCGATTTTTTGAGGGAGTCAAATAAATTAAGAATAGATCTATGTGTTGATATATATGTGACATTGTGTTCCATTGGATTTTCATAGATTCTAATTTTCCTTAAATCCTGTTGTGTATTTTATTATTACCGGCATCCACGGCAAGGAAGAATATAAAATATTCATGAAAACAAAATAGGCATGACTAGGAAGTGATTACATGATTATAAGTAAATCCTATGAATGTTCCTTATAGAAAGGTATTATGAATCTCGTTCAGTTTTAGCAGACAAAAGAGAGTTTGTATGTGCTTATGGAGTTCATTTTCCAACAAGTGCAAATGCCCGTACCCACAGTCCCTTGAACTCACCCCAACCCCCCCAAAATTAATTAATTAGTTCCCCAGTTTTTTATGGTGATTATGATAATGTCTACATAAACAATAAATTGTTTTTTTTAATAAAACTTTATTGCTAGGATATAATACTTAATGTTATCATACTTTGTATAATAAACTTAGTTCATTATATATTCTTAGACTACGTACGGGTCTAAGTGGCAGCAGGAAGGAGTAAAAAAATGTAACCCAAAAGCAACTAATACATGATAAACAACACGGAGGCAGGAAAACAGAACATTTATATTCATACGCAAATTGAAATAAAAACAAAGAACATTGTAGGAATAGAAACAACCACTAAATTAAGAAGCCACAAATAATGAGAAAGCTTTGATGGCAAAGTCCAAAGACAATTTGGAACTGCACGGATGAAATAATATATCAGCCCAAGAGGATTATCAATTTATGTTTAACATCAAAGTAATTTATATAAGAAGAATGTTAATGAAACTGTCAATAGCATCACAAAAAAGAATAAATCATTGGGGAACTAAGGCAGATATAAAAGAACTCGTAGTCGGCTATCCCCCCACATATTGACACACATATTTAACTATACCTATGCATTTATTTATGTATTTTATTTGTTATTTACATTATCATAGTTTTTATTTATTGTTTTATTATTATGATTTTTTTTCGCATCCGATCTAGATATGGATCAAAAGGTCTCCTGTCGGCATGCTCCGCCTTTGTAATCCTTTGTAAATATCTATTTGTCATCAGCTTTGCCATTATGTATTATTTGTACACTGGGAAAATGTAAAAATCTAGACACTTTAGTGTGGACACATATCTGAAAACGTACGTTTTGTCATGACTGGCTCTTTCAAATATATTTTGATAATTTGTTTTTATTAAATAAGAAGTTTACTGAAATGTGGTGAGCCTCCATTGAGTTGTTTGGCGAGTTGCTTGATTCTTATGTGAATGTCATAGAACGAACTTGTAACGTATATCATTTGGTAAATTAGCGTAACTGCAACAGTTGACCGAAAATTTGTAAATAAAAAGTAGAACTTGTAAATACAGCAAACGGAGCTGAACTACACCAAAACCACCGTAATTATTGGTATATTTGTGTATGCTTGTCTTAGTTTGTGTAAAGACTCGCCAAGTGAATTCCATTTAGATGTTTCAGATTATGAATAGTGATACACTGCAGTGTCTGAATGTGGCAGTGGGTTCATCCCAGAGATATTCATATAGAGGTGAAAGAACTTCTGGAACCTCGAGTTCCGCAATTGGGGTGGGGGGCATTATACCAAGCTCGTACTGCACATTCTCCCATTTGACATGTACAGTAAGAAATGCCCCTTCTTGTCATCCAGCGCAATTTCAGGATTCTTACTTGTATTAAATCTCCTTAGTTGCTTCTCTCCTCTCTTCACAAATTCACAATTTCTCCAAAGCACAATTCTGAAAGGAGGATGTGCAGTGGTAATAGATTTAATGTAATGGAAAAAAGTAACAGATAAGTCTATTAACAGAAGTAATTAATTTCTCTTATTTTTCAGAACATTTATTCAGGTGTGTGAAGAAGCCATGGATACCTACAGGAAGGCTGTACTCTGCATCTCTTCCAGATATCTGAAGCTGTTGTTTCACACAAAAGCTAGGTCTTCTATAGTACCCATTTCTTGAAGTCTTGCAATCAGATATTTCTCTCATCAGTCAGGAAACCATCTTTATTTCCTCATAAAATGAATTTCCCAGCTGCCTCACAAAATATGCTGACATTCAGATCACATAGTCCAGATCCTTGCTTGGATAGTGAAGAATCAGAAATTAATCAACTTAGTGATGTTAACCAGGACTGCAACAGTGGCCTGCCATGACTCGATCGGTAGAGTGTGAGTCTGGTAACAGCATAGTGAATTTAGTAACTATTCACATCTTGGCCACAGCACAGAAGTTAGGAAGGGTATCTACTCTGAGTAATGGCCCCCCCACCACTGCTCACCTTGAACTTGAGATGACTTGGACATCATTATATGATACATTATCCTCCTCCAGGTGTTGTCACTGGAGTGGCATACCATGGACACTGTCTCCTGGGTTTATGTATGAACAGTTCCGGACCACAGGCAAAGTCAAGGCCCAAGTGGGTACCGGCCCCACAAACCATGGAAAAAAATAAAAGGGACTTCAACAAGATGCATAAGCCTAATACCCAAGAATGGGGAGAGAAGATTTCAAGTATGAAAGTTACAAAAAGAGATGTAAATGCTGAAAATTGTATTGGAATCATAGTGAGAAAATGTGTTTTCTCCACAGAACTATCTAATGGCATCTTCATATTTAGAATACATTTATAAAATGGGTAGAACACCAAATATGTTAACTTCAGCTTTGTACCTTGACATTTGTGGAAGATGTGTCAACCAATGTGGGGAGGAAGAGGGCTGTCATGTTTATGATAACTTCACAAAATACTTCAGTTTGCTAGATGTTAACTGTAGTGAAATTGCTGCCCTTGCTCTCTGTTCAACAAGTACATGGAAGGAATCTTTAAAGTACTTAAAAGTAATCCAAGCCATGTGCAACATCAGTGTACGGTTATATAGTGCCATCATTGCAGCAGCATTCAAACATGGTGAGTGGGACATAGCTTGGTAATACTTTGATATGGCATATTTAGAAAACATACAGCTCCAGGAATATATATATCTTGACTATTTGTATTTTTGTCAAAAACTTGAAGATAAGGAAGAAAAAGAAAAACTCATTAGGATTTTTGTTGAAAAACTAGGCACTTATGAAATTCTTCCTGATGCACAAGTAATTTTCTTTCCAAAGTATGCCAGGAAGATCTTGTGTGGGCCAGCACTACTGTAAGAATAGGAAGAAGGTAAATCTTTAGAAATCATCATAATAAAAATTGAATTGGTTGTTCTGTATCATTATTGTGTATGTAGTTAGTGAGTTGTATATAACCCTGTATGACTTTTTCATGTAATGATCTTACAGAGGACAATGCCCTGCCTGCAGTAACAACTCAAATTGTCATCAGTTGATTCAGAAGTTTTTTCAAAGTTGAAGGTACAGAACACATTTTAAGAAAGTTGGAAGTCACTATCCTTTGTACCCAAACAGTATGACAAGTTTTCATATGACACACCATGTATATATTTTCAATCAACAATGTAACAGTACATATAACTAAATCATAAAATTTTCACCCTTAGAAAATTATTTTGTCATACATTTTCATGGTCATTTCCTCCTCTGATTAATGCTTATCTTTTCTAATCTTTGCAGGAGGCCTTTGCATCTCATATTCTACATGGTTCAGACATTTTTCAATCAAGAAGCCCGAAGGAATGGGTAGCATTTGGAGACTTTATATCGAACAATGGACCATTTTCTGGTATTGTTGATGGCCTCAATATTTCTTATATAACCAAGCAAAAACACTCATGTGTTAAAGCAGATATAGTAAGTAAATCCTTTTTTTTTTTTTTTTTTTACTGTATCCAATACCTAGCCCCTTTGCTTTTCTGGTAATAGCTGTTTTGTGTGAGGGAAAGATTTTTATACTTTACCTGGATGTAAATTATTAATTCCTGTAATAGGACTTTATTACTTCACTGCACAGATATTGTGAAACTATCAAAGGATGGATTGACTCAACTTGATTTATCTCTGGGTAAACTTTCAAAAACCTTACTAGCTACATCATGTGGTGGAAGAGGTAGTAAAACATCATGGTGGAAAGGTTTTAGTGATTTGCAGAAATCATGAACTCATGGTCTTTTCAAGAAATGAGAACTATAAGTAAGATAGCACATCTTTATGTGCTGGACAACATGTAAGTACTCTGCAGTATTTGTTAATTCCTTAAACCCATTATTTGCTAATACCTACATCTTTGTGACAAGATTCTGTGTGACTGAACAAGAATGTTTTTTTCTTATTAGTTCTGACCTGAAAGAGTGTTAGTGTACATGTCTTTTAGTATTATTTTACCTTTTGAAATATGTGACCCAACTTTCCTTCTAAGTTAGGTAATCAAATATATTGGGTTCCAATATGATACAGATGCATACACTTTCTTTATATTTTGAACTGACTTTTGATTTTTAATGTTCAGGACCAAAGATTATGGTTTCTTCTTGTATGCAGCACCGCAATCTAATGTTGGAACAGTCTTTGTGACAAGGCAAGTGCATATCTCTGCAGATTTTATTAGTTACATGAGAAGACAGTAATGTTACATTATTATTTGAACAAAGGCCCTTGCCTATTTTTGTTTTTCTGAACAGAGATAAATGTCATGATACCCTATCTTCATAGACCACCGTATTATATTTATTGGACCAACATTCCACCCTTTTTGTCCATTAGATCAAGGGATGTGTAACTGTACAGTTACCTCAATAAACTGGAAACATGACTGACACAAAACAGAATGTATTACCCCAGAACTCCTTTGTGACACTATTTACCACAAATATCAAGTTAAGTGGTCATCCATTCTTGATGAAAAAAAACATATGATCTTCACCCGCACTACATTAGAGACCTTACAGTGCAGGCAAGTAACACACTTAGAACATTGGTAGATGCAAGATTGAGAGAACAGACTGATCACTATACATAGAAAAATAAAAAGAATTATGCAACCATCTATTCACATCATGGTATCCAATAGGTAAGAAACCAAAGACATCCTATAAACATCACAAAATAAAGTACCACAAATAATAACTAATTGCACTAAAACAACAAATACACCTACATTCAGAAACCAGAATCATTCCCAAAGAGCATAGCATAAGAATGATAGGCACACATTTCTATGCTAAAACCAAGAACCCTGCCACCCTTCATACTGTATCACACAAGCACAGCCCACTAAATGCAACATAAAAACTACCATAGCAGTATTCTACTCTGACATATACAGTACAATAACCTGTCCTGTATACATTTTTGTATGTATGTAGTGTAGGGTATTCCCTATACTACATCCGTACAAAAATACATACACACTCAGATCACAAAAAAACCCTCTGTAATAGATAGCCAAATTCTGTTCTTCAGACTTCCTAAGAAATCAACCTAACAGAAATAACTTACAAGTCTTGAGAGAGTTTTACTTGGATATCCACAGTCAGGTCACCACCTTGCATTAGAGCAGTGCCGATATAGGATCAGCCAAGCATTGTATTCCAGTTCTTCAAGATGTACAGATGCACCACACAAAAGACACAGAGGGACTCTTAGTACACTGTCCAACACTCACCACCTCCAGACAGCAACACAGAACCTCTTTACTGAGTGACTTATGGGATGACCAGTGGCTGTGAGCAGCTTCCTGGGGTGACCATAGGTCTCCTACCAGAAAGAACCAGGGCAGCAGATCAGTTAATTTGTCTTTACCTCTAATCATATTATATGGTTCATTTTCAGGGCAGTTGAACATATTTTGCATGTGTGCATTAAATACTTTATTTTAATTTCTTTTTCTTTTATTCAGGAGCCTCAAGAATTCTGCCAGTGTGCCCAAGAAAGTTCAAACATAATGCATGTGTCATTCACTGACTGAACTGTCAGTATTCAATCCATCAACCCTTTGGCTGTGTATACAAACCAAGAACAAAGGAGTTCTTGACTTTAAAAAGGCTTAGCAGGGCTTGACACAACAAGAGCCAAATGCATTATGCACACTAGATAAGTTTCCAAAGGACAAACTCAGTACATTCAGAGGACAGAATACAAGTAAATTTAACAGACCTTACAGACTTATAAGAGCTAAAGATAAATAGTTTCTGCATGGTAACAAAAAAAGAACAGAAAAGGAAAAACTATAAAGAAACTATCCATTGAATATTATTGAGACATGCACTAGCATCTAGAACAAATAATTCAACTTCTTGTGGTCATTTGTTGATAATAATGTATATAATTCCTGATGAATTGATTAACAATGGCAATATATGTGAGCAGTTTTGTCAATTTGTATGCCCAAAAGGTTTATTATAGAAAGAAAATTTAAATACATAATGAGAAGTAAGTTTTATGTTTAACCTCCTTTCTACAGAATATATTCTACATGCTTATAATTTGTATCTAATACACTGGGTAAATAAAATTTCTTTGTACATATACACACCAAAGGCCTTTCCCTCTTTATAAGTGGGTGACCATAGTAAAATTATATTATTTATTTTTCATATTTTATGTTGTTTTTATGCCTTGTTGCTGTACTGTCACCAATCTGTCACAGCCTTTCATAGGATTAGGTTTTACTTGGAAACAGTGTATTCCCAAAGTGAGTGGACTAATGATTTGTGCAATTCATTGATAATAGACTTTTCAAGTCAAATGATAATAGTATCAGTCCTGGATTTTTTTATAGACATAAATACACTGCTCAGGTCGCTAGTGATAATTACAAATTATTTTTCCCCACAAATGTAGTTCTGTGTTGTGTTATGTTTACCTACGTGTTTAGGTTTATACTTTGAGTTGAATTTATCAATTTCATACCATTGCTCTCTCTCTCTCTCTCTCTCTCTCTATATATATATATATATATATATATATATATATTTTGATAAATTGTTTAAGACAAATGAGAGAGTGATAGGTGGGGAAGGGTAAACGAAGATGGGCTAAAAGCACACAAAACGTCCAACTCCCTGGTCCGCCACCTCGAAATATGCAACAACCTTCCCGAATGGAGTAAAGTTGAAATTTTACACAAAGGATTAAAAAAGAAGATGAGAAAGACAGTTGAAGCTGCACATATAAATGTCAAAGAAAATGATAACGACAGAGAAGGGTTTATATGCCTATCTAAAGCAGCCAGTCTGTTAATAATAAATGCGCTAGAAAAAACCTGACACTCGAAGCTTCACAAGTTCCCCCACTACGGGTATAAATGTTGTGACCAAGATGTTCTGTAACAAGTTCTCTGAGGAAGGTTATAATAACCGAAACGTAAGAACAATAAATGTATTCTTAGCCCATCTTCGTTTACCCTTCCCCATATATATATATATATATATATATATATATATATATATATATATATATATATATATATATATTCTGAATTATCTTGAATATCCAATCGATCCAAGTGTTCATTTATTTTGCACATCCGTGTTTCAACAGC
>NC_134778.1:61592302-61597302 GCF_046742065.1 Oratosquilla oratoria | reverse complement strand
CCGTCTGTGTCATTGAAGGGTCACTCTTGGCCATGCTCGGGTCAGTGGCAATCAGTGTAGCGAGATGCGACCCTCAATTAATCAACCAATCGTCCCTTGCGAATCCACGACTGATCAAAGGCCTTTCCCAAACCATTCTATGAGTAGTACGATTGTACTAATCTCTGTCGTAGCACTCCTGCAAACTTCTCTATCTTAACTCTTCACCTTTTGTCTGGTCATTCTCTCCCACGCTTTCCATTTCTCGGCGTCCAATCAGTAACTTTACATTTTCTCCATCGCCCGTCGTTCTTTCGCACATAACTTTCCTGCTTAATCCTACTTCCTCTCTTTTGCCGACTCCACAATATCTTCCACTTGTTCTCTTTTTGTCTTTCTGCGTTATTCCCATCACTGATCACTCCATTCTCCTCATCTTTGTTTCCATCGCCTTGGGAAATATTCAGGTCTAACATCCGTACATTATAGCTGGGGTTATACATCAATTGTTAACTTAGCCTTGCTGACATATAAGCAGAGCCTCTCATGAAGTTTCTATATTCACTGAACATTTTCAGAACAATTCTGGTCCGTCTTTTTATCTAATATTTATTATTTTTAGTCAGTCATACCATCTGGTCTAAAACATACACTCTTCAGCCTCAAAATTCTCACCATCGATTAGAGGTGTTCAACTTTGAACCATTAGAATTGATATTACATTGGTTTTACTTTTATTTGTTTTCAAACCTACTTTGAGGTTTCCTTTGTCTTGTAAGTCTTCCGCTGTTTCTGAATTAAGAATATCATCTGCAAATCTAAGACGATTGAAATGTTCACAGTAATGTTCAAACCTTTCCCTTCCCAACTTTGAAATTTTCTTCCAGACAATCTGTAAATAGCTTAAGTGATATTGTATCGCCTTGCCGTACTCCTTCACTGGTCTTTGTCTTATCTTTATCTTTATATCGTCGAATTGCAGTAGTATCTTTTGCATAAATGTTCTGGAGAACGGTAACAATGTGTTCGTTTGTACCTTGTTTGCGCATAGAGTTTTAGTATTGTCATTTGTTTTATTGAGCCAGAGGCCTTTTCGTAATCGGCATTAACTTACACAGAAGTTTACATGTTTTTTTGTGTTATCCTCGGCAATTGTAATTGTTATTTCGAACTGTGTTCTTTTCATTATCTGCGCTTCATGTATGCCAAATAAACACACACACACACACACACACACACACACACACACACACACACACACACACACACACACACACACACACACATATATATATATATATATATATATATATAAATATATATATATACAAATATATATATAAGTATATATATATATACATATACATACATACATACATATATATATATATATATATAAATCTTTGCATTGGTAATCTTCTTCCCAAGATTTTCTAATTTGCTAGCCAACTCCTGTGTGTGTATGGAGGCGAGATTATATTTTGAAAAAAATCCAAGGCTGAAAGAAAATATGTAGATAAAAGACATAGCTTATGACGTTTCGGCTATACTTGAGGCATAATCAGGAAGGGATTGATTTGTCTGGGCAGTTTTTATAAATACAATCGATGACTCTTGGAAATGAACACCGCTTCTTAGTTTTTCAATCTGCAAAAGTTCTTTTCTTTTTCAAAAAACATTGTATTAATGTTTAGACTTTAGATTCTTCTCTTGGCAGATCGGTTTTGTGCATTTTTCCAATGGTATTTTATTGCCCCATTTTGCATTTGGAATGTCAGCCTTTGTGATAAACTTTGTGTATTGTGAAAATGAAAATCCATGTTTCCTTTACCGTGTCTATACAATTTGTGTATTGTACCTAGTGCAATCATTATAACAAAAGGGGTGCACCATCTTTGTCCTTATTTCTTCCCAAATCATTCATCATGACCAGGGAAGATGTTCTTGGGCTTCGGTAAAATATGACTAAGATTGTAACAAAGTCTTGGTTCACGGGATCACAATTCCTGCACACAACGAAGCCAAGACGGGAGAAGGGGAAGAGAGAGAGAGGGACTGTGATCAACCTAGTCAGACCCTTTGTCTTTATGAGATCAGTTTTTGTGGGGGGAAGGGGGACCATAGTCTGTAAGGAGTGGCGGATCCAGGGGGGGGCTGCCCCCCCAAAATTGTTCTTTCATTACCTCATGGTAGAGGACGAGAAACGTACCACATATACACCGGTACATGGCAGAAAGCAGTACTAAAGTGGCAGAAATATATTAAACACATCATTGAGGGTACATACATACATACATATACCAAAGGCTTTTTCCCCCTTACACGGGGGTAGCCAAAAAGAAAATGGCATAGAAACCACTCCCACCCATTCCATTCCCTACATATTCCACTTCCCTCCACCCTCCTTCTTTTCTTGGCACCTCCTGGATGACGGGTCATCCCTGCATCCCGTACACTGCCCTGGGTCAGAAGAGAGGGTAGATCTTTAAAATGAAAGATTAAGCATTACTTTTGCCCAATACTCTGAAAGAAAAGACTAATATGAGAACATATGCTTCCATTTACATTCAAAATAATCGCATTCGCGCTACAGAGTACATCTCTTTAAAAGCGTCTCTATATTTACAAAATTCGGGTAAGCTCCACCCCCTAAAACCGTCATCTCCATTTACAAAATTCATGTTAGCCCTCCCTAAATTTTTATCCTGGACCCGCCACTGTCTGTAAAGAGTTGAAAGGACAGATTTGTTGACAGAACCGATGTGGCTGCTCTGAGCACGGGGGAAGTTCCAGTGAGGCCATGTTCCAAAGATTCCCCAGTTCTAACAAGAACAGGATCAAGGGCTGAGTTCTTGGACTCTGTCCAAGGTTCTGCCGGGGCAGCATGTTTCTTCATACATTCCCCCCGGGAAGTTAACCAATAACAACAACACCATTAGTAAACAACATCCCCTGAACTGAAAAAGACGCCTTGATATAACCAACAAAAAGGGCTTTATCCAAAAGGCTCCACTGTCCTCCGCAACCTCATTATCCTGCCCTGTAGCAGCTACTACCTTCCCTCCGCCCCTGCAACCGTCGGCCGACTCGTATCCAGTCCGTTAGCATCCAGTTCTTGGCGCGTGAGAACGCGAGCGACTCCGGACGGGCCAGTACTGGCTTCTTCCCTCGGATACAAGAACCTTGTTGTCCTGCATGCTCTCGGTGGACTCAAGATACTTATTTTGATTAACTGATAAATCAAATTTATCAATTTACTTATTTGTTTGTTTTTTTGCCCTAATATTATCAGACGCCACGCCATGAAAGTATTTTGGTAGCGGAGAGCAATATATACAGTATGTGTGTATATATGTATATATATATATATATATATATATATATATATATATATATATATATATATATATATATACATATATATGTATATATGTGTACAGCATGTGTATATACATACACACACACACATACACACACGACTCGCATGGCGCAGTGGTTAGAGTTACCGGCTACCACTATGGCGGTCCGGGATCGAATCCTTTCCAGAGCTGAAATAATATCAGTATCACTGCGCTGTGAGTCGTTACTCCAACTCTCGTGGGCGGAGAGTTGAGTGTGTGTGTGTGCGTGTAAGGTCACAGCATCACCCATAGATCGGATCATACACGAGCTCTGAGCTCTCTTCCGGGAGGGAAATAGCTGTCGATCACGAGTCCAACACGTGATCCAAGACCATGGTGAATCACACACACACACAATTATATATATATATATATATATATATATATACTGTATATATATATATATATATATATATTAACAGCAATTCATAAAAACACGTGAAAATCATTTGCCGAACAAAATTGGGATATAAGAAACTTAGTCCGAACGTTTTCGTCTAAGACATCGTCAGGGAATATAGGGTGACAAAGACATAGATGTGTGTGTATGTATATATATATATATATATATATATATAAATATATACATATATACATATATATATATATGTATACACACACACACACACACACACACATATATATATATATATATATATATATATATATATATATAATGGATGAGACAAGGTAGGGAACATGGGTAGGTCGCATATTTAACAGGTGGAGAAAAGATTCCCACCTATGGGCACTTGATCACACAAGACGCTACCACTGTACAAGCCTGGTAACTCTTGGAGTTTTTTAATATATTCTACAATTTTGTTAGTGACAAAGTTATGAAGTTTGTACAAGCCTAAGCTATCAATTTAGTATTTAAAAATAACAATACCATAAAAACATCGTAATTAAAAATTAATAAATATACGAAAGAATAGATAACTGCTATAAACTCTCAATCGCGGATTTTGTTTGAATTTGCTTATAGGTTTTAGTCATTCCTGGTCAAATGTAGAACTAAAAATGTATTTATCTAATTGTAATATACAGGAAAAATACACTTGTGAAGTCTTGTCTTTTTTTCCTAAGTAATGTAATCATGTTGTAGGACTTAACTTAAAAAAATAAATATAACATCTTATTACACCTTTTGTGCGCATTCGATTCTTTTGTGAATTTCGTAATTAATGCAGATTTTTCTTTACTCAAGTCCTACTTTGAATTAAGGTTATGTGTTTTTTCTACAGCCGAGATTATCGTATTATGACATTTGAAGCCTGCATGAAAAATGATAACAGCAATATTTATCAAGAAATCAGTCAACGCGCACCAAACAAGTTGGGTTAAACCCCTAGTCACGCTATCACGATTCTCGTCAAATTTTGTGAATTTGAAGAACTTGAAGACGACTTCGTCTACAATATTCTAGACTTCCCTAAGTTTACAATTCATCAATGTGTCTAATATTCGTATAGGTTTAACTTTTCTTAGTTCATCATTCATCTTATTAACATATGAGGCAAAGGAAATATGAAATTTGGAAATTCGAAAAATAAAAATTTGTGAACGAAATTGTTTTTACTCAAACGAACTAGTCGTGATAGTGTGACCGGGCTTTAG
>NC_134778.1:61529802-61587302 GCF_046742065.1 Oratosquilla oratoria | reverse complement strand
TGAGGAACAGTGTGGGTTTAGGACAGGTAGGGGTTGCGTGGATTAGATTTTTGTGGTAAGGCAGATATGTGAGAAAGCTTTAGGGAAAGGTAAAGATGTTTTTGGGGGCTTTTATGGATTAAGAAAAGGCTTATGATAGTTTAGACTGGAAGGCACTGTGGGAGGTAATGCAGATATATGGGATAGGAGGAAAGCTGTTAAGAGCAGTCAAAAATTTTTACGAGAGTAGTAGAGCCTGTGTTAGAATTATAAATAGAGAGTGTGGTTTGAGGTAAAGATGGGACTTATCCAGGGATGCGTTATGTTGCCTTGGCTGTTCAATTTATACATGGATGAGGTGGTGCGAGAGGCAAATGTAAGGGTAATGGGCCGGGGATTGGAGATGGTTAAAGAAAATGGAGAAAAGAAAAGTGGGAGATAAGCCAGTTGTTGTTTGCTGACGACACTGCGCTTGTGGCAGGATCAGAGGCGGGATTAAGGAAGTTAGTGACAGAGTTCGGGAAAGTGTGCGAAAGAAGGAAGTTGAAGATGAATGCGAGTAAAAGTAAGGTGATGAGGTGTGTAAGGGGAGAAAGTGGCAGCAGACTGGAAGTGAATATTAAGAGAGCAAGGTTGGAGGAATTGGAGTGGAGATGGAGGTAGACTGTAGACTGAGAGAAGCAAGTAAATGCCTTGGGGCATTAACAAGTGTAATGAGAAATAGACATTTGGGAATGGATGCTAAGAGGAGATTGTATGAAGGAGTGATTGTGCCGACAGCACTGAATAGGGCAGAAACATGTAACATAAGAGAGGAAGAGAGGAGTTTGAATATGTTTGAGATGAGGTGCTTGAGAGGTATGATAGGGGTTATTAGGTTGGATAGAGTGAGAAACGAGGAGGTGAGGAGGAGAACGGGGATGGAAAGTGAGTTGGGAGATAGGGTTGATGAAAGAGTATTAGGATGGTTTGGACACATGGAAAGAATGAGTGAAGAAAGATTAGTAAAAGAAGTGTGGAAGGCAGAGGTGGAAGGAGTCAATATGAGGGGGCAACCAAGGATGAGATGGATGGATGGGGTACAAGGGGCATTGGGAAAGAGGCGAATGTCAGTTGAAGAAAGACGAGAGAAGACAGAAGATAGGGGTGATTGGAAAATGGTTGTGTATGGATGATGCTATGATGCATGGAACGGAGTGGGTGGAGGGTGGTGGGTGAGGAAATATATGTGAAAAAATATATAATAATTTGACGCAGCCCGAAGGGATTTCTCCCCGTCTTCTCTTTTTCTGCATGAGGGGACGGAGAGGGGGGTTCGCCGATTCAACGAAGCGGCCTTGCTGTGGATGTGCTGTGTCTTGCTACATTGCCTCTGACTCAGGGCAGCGCGTGAGATGCAGGGATGACCCGTCATCCAGGAGGATCCAAGAGGAAGGGGGAGAATGTGGGAAAGGAATGGATATGAATGGATTTTATGTTTTTTTTTTTTACCTCAATTGTAGTGGGGAAAAAAGTTGTTGGTATATGTATGTATGTATGTATGTATGTATGTGTGTATGTATGTGTGTATGTATGTATGTATTTATGTATGTATGTATGTATGTGTGTATGTATGTGTGTGTGTATTATGTATGTGTGTATGTATGTATATATGCATTTGTTTATTTATTTTTTATTGATTATTTATCTATATTATAATATTTTTATTTATCTATTTATTTATCATTAAGAAAAAATCGCATCCGACTTAATTATGGACCAAAAGGTCTCCTGTTGGCATGCTCCGCCTTTGTAATCCTTTCTATTATTATATTATTACTATTATTATTATTGTTATTATATTATTATTATTATTATTATTATTATTATTATTATTATTATTATTATTATTATTATTATTATTATTATTATTATTATTATTATTATTATTGTTGTTGTTGTTGTTGTTGTTGTTGTTGTTGTTGTTGTTGTTGTTGTTATTATTATTATTATTATTATCATTATTATTATTATTATCATTATTATTATTATTATTATTATTATTATTATTATTATTATTATTATTATTATTATTGTGTATACATTGTGACGAATGTGGATAGGAGGTAAAGGAACATGGGCTGAGGGAAATACTTCTTTTGCCATATATATTGACCAACTTGACTTCAAACTATGTTCCTCTGAAGAAGCCACTCAGGCGAAACTAGTCAGGAATAAAAGTATTTCCCTCAGCCCGTGTTCCCTTACCTCCTATCCACATTATTATTATTATTATTATTATAGTAATAATAATAATAATAATTATTATTATTATTATTATTACTATATTATTATTATCATTGTTATCATTATCATCATAATATCATCATCATTACTATAATTATCATTATTATCATTGGGTGTGGAATGGCGTGACTTGCCCTTGATAGGTAGACAGGTTATAATCATAACCATCATAATCATTTTCACTCACATCTTTATTCAGAAGAAACACATGACGCAAATTTCTGGCAAAAAGATAGTCACTGGGAAAACACAGCATTGGGAGATGCCAGGCCGCCCGCGTCTCAAAGTAACGGTTATTAACCCCCCATCCCCGCCCCTACCCATCCCTTCGCTAAGGATGTTAAAGGTACATTTTTTATTGAGGCCATCTTGGTCCCCAGGGAAGCCAGCAGGAAGTTATTGTGATCTGGGACGCCCAATTCTTCATGCATGTATTTATTTGCTGACTTATTTATTTATTTGGTCTATCTATATTTCTAAACACACCAAAGTCTTGGTGTTGGTTTGTCTATGATCGCCAAACTGTTAATTTTTTTTTAAAAGGTGTCCTACATACTCATTTCAAAGATGCATGGAATTTTAGGCCAAGAGTTTTGCGGTGTGGTAAACACATTGTCTCAGGAATATCTCACTAGTGATGTTTACATGTGAAAAATAAAATAATAACACAATATTTCTTCCCTGGAGTGACTTGCGGGCCAATTCGGTGGCAAACTATTGATTAATTGAATTCTGGTTAAGGCCATACGATTCAGATGAGGTGTCATAGATTCTGAGAGGTCAGGGGAAGCCCGTACTTGCTGAGTTGATGTGGCTATGTTTTTATTCTGGTTGACGTCGGACGATTTCGTTGGACTGGTGACGTCACTGAAGCCAGGGCGTCAACGAGCAATCCTGCATCCGGGACAGATTTCCGACAATATTCTAGCTTCCGCCATACGATTTTATTCAGTTGGAATTCAATTACTGTATGCCTACAATAAGGGTTCTTGTATGTCTTAATGTTATGTATATAATTCACACCAACCGATGGAAAGGTTAATTAACCCGGATAAAGGCGGAAGTTGTTATTATTTCCTATTTATCTTATTTGACATTTACCTCCTATGCATGCCTACTGCTTTGAATGTGAGTCGGTTTCGATGTTACAATAATGGAAAATAACGCGGGGCAATTGCATACAGATTGGAAGTACCGTCTAAGTTTCATAATATCTCTCAATAAGCTTATCAGCCTATCAGTTTCGCTAGTAGGAGACCACCCCCAACTATGATATCTTAAGATAAGGTAATACAATATAAAAATTGATGGTAAGGGGTGCTATTTATACTAAATCTTCATTTTTATTTTTTGTTTTTTACATTTGAAATGTAAGATATCTATATTGATTGGAAGTGACTATTGGTTGAATAATATAAATTTTATATGATATGTTGTATGTGATACAAGTTTTGGGCAAAATGTGTCAACAATTTTACATGATTGTGTCACATCACTGACTGCGATGTAGGGAGACGTGGCCCAATGGACTGGAGCCTTGTAGAGTGACGTAAACCAATGAGGAAGCTCGGAGTTGTACCACGTGGTTTAGTGCGACCAATCAGAGCTCTCCACGAGACCTAAGCAGACGATTTTATACACCAGGAATCTGCGAACAGTGTCATTCACCGACGGTTTACGTTACGAAGTGGACCTGTGGAGTGAATCTAAAAGAAATTTTGTGACAAAATTGGACTTCCAAGTACAACAAAGTAAGTACAATAACAGCAGTACAAATTGTGATTGTGTGGCATTTATATATAGTAGATTATTACATTTATTGTGAAATGTCAAAAAGGCTTCATTTGACATACGCCGGTGGGTTGGATTGGTTGTGATGCTTATAATCTCTGTCGATACATCTTTAAACGATGTTCTGGCGAGGTATACGTTCACATAAATATGCATACACTACTATTTTTGGTGGGGGATAGATTCCTAATGTCAGGCTGTAGGGAATGTTCTAGAAGATGGTGGAAGGTGGTAGCAGTAGAGTTCTTGTTTTGACACCTTAGGTACGCGTCACACCTGCTAAGAATAGTACCTCATGTTTTAAGGTCCAATGTAGCCAGAAAAACTTATTTGGGAGCACTTGTAATTGTAATCCATAAATATGAAGTACGATTAACAAAATTTTCCTATTGAAATTATGTAGACGTTCGTAAAATTGACCGGCATTTGTCGGCCTCCTGGTTACAGCGTAAGCTTAACATTTTTTATTTTACGTTCCAGTATACAATTTAATATTTAGAAAGTAGTTGGTTGAAGGTTTGGAATGTTCTACAGATCATGTCAGTGTCAAAAGTTTATTAAGTTAAAGAAGCCGATACAATTTCAGCTTTAGATATCAGTGCTCCGTATGTATTCCTGAACAACGGTACGATGATGACGTAAAATGAAAAGTAATCTCGCAGAATTTGACTAGTCAGTGGCCAGATGACAGGTGGTTGTGCCCTCAGCTGAGGAACATGATCCTTATGAAATCCTAAGTGAAGAGGCTGGGATTTTCCAAGAATTGATAATTGACTATTTTCCTGCTATCAGCCATAGGGTGGACGAGTTAATGCATAGAAAGTAGTATCCATATTTAGGTGTTGGCTTTTCATGTTAAAACATTCCCATTGGTGTGTAGGGCTTTTGCCGAAGATGGAGATCAATAGGTAGAGGAAGTTGAAGCTACAAAACATTGATACATTTCATAGTTTTATTTACATAAATGGATCATAGAGATGGCCCTGTGAACTTGTTTTAGTGATTATACTCCTAGTTGTGGAAAAATAACAATAGTACCAAACAGCTGTTATGTTTAAAAATATTTCTATTACTTTATAAACAGTTACTTGTATATGCTAAAAAAAAATTGCATTAAATGGTGTAGGGCTGTGCTGGTTCTTGGTAAATCAAACTCTGGGCATTTTGATGCATCAGTAATAGTTTAAATTTTCATGACTGATACTTGATGTTCTTGTGAATGTTCATTATTTTAACAGCTGATTTTTTCTTTTCAGAATGAGATTAGTGTGGCTTCTTGGTTTGACTGCCTTGGCAGCATTCGCATCTGCGAAGGAGAAGAACCAAGATGTTGGTACAGTCATTGGTATTGACTTGGGAACCACTTACTCATGGTAAGCATACTTGGGTTTTCCCCATATGAAATATTGGACATAAATTGACTTAAATGTTACAAATGCATTGCAAAGAACTGTTCAAGCAAAATATGCTTTTGGTCAATGTTCATAGATTTGGTAGACTAACTTCTGTTCCTCTTCCCTTCCAGCGTGGGTGTGTTCCAAAACGGACGTGTTGAAATCATCGCCAACGACCAGGGTAACCGCATTACTCCATCCTATGTTGCCTTTACTCAAGACGGTGAACGTTTGATTGGTGATGCTGCGAAGAACCAGCTTACTACCAACCCAGAGAACACCATATTTGATGCAAAACGTCTCATTGGCAGAGATTGGGGTGACAAATCTGTGAAGCATGACATCCAGTTCTTCCCCTTCCAGGTTATTGAAAAGAATAATAAACCTCATGTCAAGGTACAGACATCACAGGGAGAGAAGACCTTTGCCCCAGAGGAGATCTCTGCCATGGTTCTGGGCAAGATGAAGGAAACTGCCGAGACCTACCTTGGGAAGTCTATAACCCATGCTGTTGTTACAGTACCTGCATACTTCAACGATGCCCAGCGCCAAGCCACAAAAGATGCCGGAGTTATTGCGGGACTCAACGTAATGAGAATTATCAATGAACCCACTGCTGCTGCTATTGCATATGGTATTGACAAGAAAGACGGCGAGAAGAATATCCTTGTCTTTGATCTTGGTGGTGGTACATTTGATGTTTCTCTTCTCACCATTGACTCTGGAGTGTTTGAAGTAGTTGCCACAAATGGTGATACACATCTTGGAGGTGAAGACTTTGATCAGCGTGTCATGGACCACTTCATCAAGCTGTACAAGAAAAAGAAGGGCAAGGATATCAGAAAGGATAACAGGGCTGTGCAGAAGCTTAGACGTGAAGTAGAGAAGGCCAAGCGTGCACTTTCCTCCAACCACCAGGTCAGGATTGAAATTGAATCCTTCTTTGAGGGTGAAGACTTCTCAGAAACCCTGACTCGTGCCAAGTTTGAAGAGCTAAACATGGATCTCTTCAGATCGACCATGAAACCAGTGCAGAAGGTGCTTGAAGATGCAGATCTACAGAAGAAGGAAGTTGACGAAATTGTTCTTGTTGGTGGATCAACCCGTATTCCCAAGGTTCAACAGTTGGTTAAGGAGTTCTTCAATGGCAAGGAACCTTCCCGTGGCATCAACCCTGATGAGGCAGTGGCTTATGGTGCTGCAGTGCAGGCAGGTGTTTTGTCTGGAGCTGATGACACTAATGACCTTGTTTTGTTGGATGTCAACCCACTGACTCTGGGTATTGAGACGGTTGGAGGAGTGATGACCAAACTTATTTCAAGGAATACGGTTATCCCTACAAAGAAGTCTCAGGTCTTCTCCACAGCTTCTGACAACCAGCACACTGTTACCATCCAGGTATTTGAAGGTGAACGACCTATGACCAAGGATAACCACCACTTGGGTAAATTTGATCTTACCGGCATCCCCCCAGCTCCTCGTGGTGTACCTCAGATTGAAGTTACCTTCGAAATTGATGCAAATGGTATCCTTCAAGTGTCTGCCGAAGACAAAGGTACCGGAAACAAGGAGAAAATCACCATCACAAATGACCAGAACAGGCTCACACCAGAAGACATCGAAAGGATGATCAAGGATGCTGAAGTCTTTGCAGATGAGGACAAGAAACTTAAGGACCGTGTGGAAGCCCGCAATGAACTGGAATCTTATGCTTACAGCCTGAAGAATCAGATTAATGATAAGGAAAAGTTGGGAGCCAAGCTATCGGATGAGGATAAGGAAAAGATGGAAGAAGCTATTGATGAAAAGATCAAGTGGCTTGAAGAGAATGCTGATGCTGAATCTGAAGAATTCAAGGCACAGAAGAAAGAACTTGAAGATCTTGTACAACCTATCATTTCCAAATTGTACCAGGGTGCCGGTGGTGCTCCCCCTCCAACCGAAGAGGAAGATTATGAAAAGGACGAACTCTAAATATGGAACAATATTTAGGATATAGAATTGTACATTTCTGTTCATAAGTTATTCTGCTGTTTCATAGCCTCATCATGTGATCTTAAGCTTGAATGTCCATACTTTGATCTCTATCATGTGTGATTGAAGGCGTGACCAAAGTTTTATTTTGGTGTATTCATCATTAGCACAACTCATTCCATGTGTGAGCGTAAGTGGGTTTATAATAAAATTAAAAATTAATCTTGTTTTCTTTGCCAACTGTTACTTGCAACTCTATTCTTCATAATAGATGCAGAATCTTTTTACCAAAGACATGAAAGTTCCACTTATTAATTGGTTAACTTACAAAAATATATTTTTGCATTATCATGGAAACATACAAATGTTAAGGCTGTAAGTCTTTTGCAAGAGACAAGAACCAACAAGTTGAAGCTGATGCAAAAAGTCCATGGGAATGATTGTAGTAATTGACATTTAGATCTGTTGGTATTTGGGAATTCTGAAGGGCTTCCAAGATTTCCCATATCCTGATAGGTAAAGCAGGCTGAAAATAATGCTAAGGACTGCCCTTTTAAGCACTAATACAATGATTAATCTATGCATATTGGAAAGTACTATAGCAATTTGCAAATGTTAAAATGGCTTTAATGATGACTATCCAGGCATACTGATGCTTGTACACCCATCCAAAATCCATACATTGTTCCCACAATGAAAACATCAATCCATGTAGGTACCTGTCACTGCCCCCCCAAAGTTAATGGCCATAATTGCTGCTTTGAATCTTGCATACCAGAAACCCAGAGCCCCATAGATGTCTAATATGGGCCTGTTTGTCACCGATAATGTAATAGGGGAGCCACCTGTTGTTGTTCTTGTCGTTCCCTAGACTGTCTGTCCGAGCAGTCCCATCTCCCCAAGGAATGCCATAGCCGAAACTGGGTTTTCCCACAAATCCTTTATAGAGCGTATGTTGTGTTGTATGGTATGGGGTGAAGTGTTACATCCTGGAGCCACCTGTTGGGTCAACATGTGTCATAAGGTGAACGGCACATTTGAAGTTAATGGAAATCTTGGTCCCAATCTTAATGCAAAGTATCTGTACCTCCAGATGGTGGTCAACAGATTTTAAAAATGGGCAACAAAGATTCTGCTGTCCATTCTTCAAGACCACCACAAGCTGGAACTCTGCATCGGTCCATTCCATGTCGGAAGATCTAAACAAAAATTGACAAAGTGTTACTTGTTCAATGGTAAATACAACTACTCAAGTGAACAGGTGAATTGGGAATGTTGGTCATAGAAAATTTGTGACCCAAGAAGGTATGATTGAATTATCTCTACATGGATCTGAGATGACCCCATATGGGATATTAAGTGCATATTTCATACAGTTGATATTTTAGACTTCAGTGACACCCCTACAGACAGTCACTAGTCCTTTGAGTGGAGACTTATCTTCACTCAGAAAAGAATAAGGATTCTTTTTAACTTCTATCCCTCTGCTTTTAAGCATCTACTCTGATTCCGTGTCTGGTGTGATATTGCTCCTAAGTACAGGAGTTTCATTTATTGCTGCCAAAATACAGCTGCAGAAGATTAAAGTGGCTTCTCACTATATGAAGATATGAAAAAACTGGTTGAAACCCTGACCTGTTTAAGATGGACATGCATCATTGGTACAGTCCCCATGCAGTGAAGGATATAAGCAAAATCAAAATAATACAATGGGTAGCAACCACACTGGTCCCAGTCTGGGGGAGAAATCCTATGAAGAAAGACAAAAAGCACTGGGTCTGCCAACTTTCAAAGATCAAAGGAAGATATAATTTAGCATTCAGGTCATTAAAGGGGATAGATTATATTGACAGGAGATCTTTTGAGGATAGTGCTTTCAAATGTCATGAGAACAAATTAAGGAGACCTGTGTGTCTAATGGGGGTGTCCTAGGATGAGATGGATGGATGGGGTAAAAGGGGCATTGGGAAAGAGGGGAATGTTTGTTGAGGAAGGACAGAAGATAGGGGTGAATGGAGAATAGTCATCCTGAAGGTGCCAAGATAAGAGGGAGGGAGGAGGGTAGAGGGGAGTGGAGTTTGTAGGGGATGGAATGGGTGGGAGTGGTTTCTATGTCTTTGTCTTTTGGCTACCTCCTGTGTAAGGGGGAAATAGCCTTTGGTATATGTTTGTCTAAAGGATGTGAAGAAATAGTTTTCCATATTTGTGTATACTTCCCTTACAAGGGAAGTAGCCAAGTGAAAAAGCATATACCCGCTCCCATCCACCAAACTTTCTTCCCTCTCATCTCAAGTTCTCATGGATGACAGGTCATCCCTGTATCCCCGCCCAGTGCCTTGGGTCAGAAGCAATGCAGCAAGACCACTTTACTTAATCAGCAACCCTCTCCTTCCCCTCATGCAGAAAAAGAAAATGGAGAAATCCCTTCAGGCTGCATCAAAATATCATTTACACATAACCACTCCTCCCTTGCATCACAGTATCATTTATACACAGCCATTCTCCACTCACCCCTATCACCTGCTCAGCAGACATTCCCCTGTAGCTCAACACCCCTTTCACCCAGTCCTTCCATTTCATCTTCTATCATCCCCTAAGTTCACTCCCTCCACACTTTACTAACCTTTCTTTACTCATTCTTTCCACGTGTCCAAACTATCCCAAAACTCTAATCAGCCCTATCTGTCATCTCCTTTACCATCCCCACTCTCCTCTTTACCTCCTCATTTTTCACTATCCTACCTTGTAACCCCTACTATATTCATACATTTCATCTCAAACACATTTAAACTTTTCTCTCTGTCTTTCTTAAAGTCCAAGTGCCATTGGCACAATCGCCCCTTCATACAATCACCTCTGTATCCATTCCCAAATACCTATTTCTCGTCACACTTTTTAATCCCTCAAGGCATTTACTTCCTTCTCTCAGTCTGTAACTTACCTTCACTTCCACTGCCCCCTTTCTTGCAACATGTGACCCCAAATACCTAAAGTTATCTACTTCCTTCAGCCTCTTGAGATTTATTTCCAACTCAGTCATCTTCTCCCCTTACTTTTAGCCACATTTATCTTCAATTTCCTTCTCTTGCATACCTTCCCAAACTCCATCCCTAATTCCCTTAACCACTTCAGTACAATGCCTCCTACGTAGGCATCATGAGGTGTCAGCGTCTTGATTATATATATATATATAATTTGTAGTTGTACATGAGTTGCCCCTGGATTCTGTGAACTGGTTTGATCACATTTTCTGTGTTTTATTACTGAAAGTAAAAGAGAACAAGTAATACAGTGGTGACTTTTATATTTCATAATGTGAGTAGTGTGATGTATCATTCATGTGGCAGCTAATGCTATGCATGAGTATTTGACTAGTACTGAAGTGGTTAATCAGCAAACAACTGGCTCACCTCACACTTTTCTCCATTTTCTTTCACCATCTCCATTCCCCTTCCATTTACCTCCATATATATGCATAAATATTTGGAATGGCTTAGAAGGTGTTATAGCCCAAAATGCATGAATTCAAATATAAGTATGATGCTAAGAAATCAAGGATATGTATTAATTTGGACCTATTTGAATTTGAGGCTATTATGAGAAATCGGAGAGTAGAAGACATGACTCGACAAGCATTCCTTTACTATAATCAAATAAATACATACACATGATGGAAAGTAGGAGCTATGCCAATATGTTTGCTGATGATACAAAAATCATGAAAAAAGTGAAAAAGGAGGATGATTGTAGACTATTGGAAAAAGATTAAAACAATATCTTTGCATGGAGCCTAGAATGAGAAATGAAATGAAATACCAAAAAATGCAAAGTATTGAAAATTGGCAACAGCTGCAAAAGACCATCTTTAAACTACTTGGCAAGTGAACCCATTACAAAAACAAAAATAGAGAAAGATTTGGGACTTGATGAAAGTCAACCTGTCACCTAATAGATATATCAGCAGAATTGAGGGAAAAACTTTCAGATTGCTGTAGAAGATTATAGTAGCTTTTCACTACATGGATGAAGAGATGACGAGAAAACTCATCAAAACCCTGATCCATCCAAGACTGAAATACACCACAGATGTATGGTCCCCATACAGAGTGAAGGATAGAAACAAGATTGAGAGAATACAAAGGGTGCCAGCTGGGTCTATTAACTTTGAAAGATTGAAGAGTAAGAGGCAATATGATTACAGTATTCAGGTCACAGATGAATTCTTTTTATTAAGGATAGGAGGGGTTTTAGAGGTCATGAGAACAAATTAAGGAAGACAACATTTCTAAAGGATATGAAGAAATACATTTTTCCATATTGATGCATAAATACTGGAATGGCTTAGACATACCCCAAGTTGGAACAATATATGAATTAAAATCTAAATATGATAATCGTAAATCAAAGGTATTGATTAATTTGGAACTGTACATGACTTTGAGGCTAGGTATGATAAAATGAAGAGTAGGGTCAGGATTCAATGAGTGTTGCTACTTTCCTGTAAATCGCAATTAAGTAAATACACACACACACACACACACACAGCTTCAGGACCCTATAGGGCAGTGGTTCCCAAACTTTTTTTTTTTTAGTTTTACAATTATACGTACTAAGTTAACCTTAATCCTAATGCCGGGTACCGTAATGTTTTCTTGATTTTATTTTATTTTATTTTATTTTCAATTTTTTTGTCAGCCCTCCATTACCCCCGAAAATTTGTTACCTCCCCGCCAGGGGGTAATTTACCCACAGTTTGGGAACCACTGCTTTTGGGTCTCAAACTAGATACTTAAAGAATGTAAGGAACAACTGGGGGACAAGATTCAGTCTTATTGTAAGCTTGTTAAAAAAAGGTATAGTACTGCTTGATAGGAAAAGACCTAATGCTGTACCAATTCACAAAAGTGGAAGTAAGGAGACACCACTTAATTATGGGCCAGTATCACTGACTAGCACAATAGTGTGATTATTTGAAAGGATTGTGAAAGATCAACAGACCAGTGTAGATGAGCAGATCCACAAAAACTCAAGTTCTGGAAAACAGTGATTACTATGGCCACCCACTTACATGGGGGAAAAGGCTTTTAGCATGTATATGCAAGTATATTTTCTATTTATAGTGTGTATTAGAGATACTGATTACAAGCATGTAGAATATTTACTGTAGAAAGGAGGTAAAACACAATGCTTATTTCTTGTTATATATTTAGAAAAAAATTATAATAAACCTTTTAGTCATACAAATTGACAAAACTAATAACAATTTCTGGTCACATATATTACCCCTGCTAATAATTTCATCAGGAATTATGTACATTATTATTAACAAATGACTATCAGAAATTTAATAATTCACTCTAAATTCTAGTGCTGTTATAGCAAGTCTCTATAATCAATGGGTAGTTTCTTTATAGATTTCCCTTTTCTGTTCTTTTTATCACCTTGCAGAATCGGTTTATCTTTGGCACGTATTGGCCTGTCAGGTTTGTTAAATTTACTTGTATTCTGTCCTTTGAATGTATTATATTTTTCTTTTGCGAGTTTAATCAATGTGTATACTGCCTTTGGTTCTGGTTGTGCCAGGCTCTGCCGAGCCTTTTCGAAGTCAAGAACTCCTTCCTTGGTTTGTATACACAGCCAACTGGTTGGTGGATTGAATACTGTAACTTCAGTCTTTCCATCATTGAATGGTACATGCAGCATGTTTGAGCTTTCTTGGGCACACTGGCAGAATTCTTGAGGCTCCTGAATAAAAGAAAAAGAAATTAAAGTATTTAACCACTTCAGTACGACTCAAATTTTTGTGCACAGCATTGGCTGCCATATGTAATTTGCAACACACTACTCGCATTATAAAATATAAGGTCACTGCTGTATTACTTGTTCTCTTTTACTCTGAGTAATAATAAACACAGAAAATGTGATCAAACCAGTTCACAGAATCTGGGGGTAAATCATTACATACATACATACATATACCAAGGCTTTTTCCCCCTTACAAGGGAGGTAGCCAAAAAGGAAAAGGCATAAAATCATTCCCACCCATTCCATCCCTGAATACACTCCACACCCCTCCACCCTCCCTCTTATCTTAGCACCTCCTGGATGATGGGTCATCCCTGCACCTTGTCCACTGCCCTGGGTCAGAAGCAGTGTCGCAAGACACAGCACATCCACAGCAAGGCCGCTTCATTAAATCGGCGACCCCCCTCTCCGTCCCCCCCATGCACAAAATCATTACAATCACAGAAAAAAAAAAATACATATAATCAAGATGCTGATCCCAACACCCTTATGTACCCACTCATGCCTCATGATGCCTACATAGGCATCATCATACCGAAGTGGTTAATATACTCAAAACTCACTAGCCAAGCAGGTTAGGCCATTGCTACTTACAGAGTAAGTCATAGGAATGGCAGTTCAAACCCTGCCACCGGCGAAGTTGAACTAAGGGGATGGTTCATTAAATTCCACACTACAAAGTTCTCTGTAAGGGGCACTCTCCTAGCCTCCTGATAGCATGGAGTTTGTGACATCAAACCAAATCAATTTAACATACATGCATACATATACCATGCTGCAAGATGACCAGGATAAAGTATGGAAAAGGAGCCAGAGACACAAGATGAACTTCAACATCAAGAAATGTAGCATAATGGAATTTGGAAGAGGTAAAAATAGAGTTTCGGGAAAATATACGATTGGAAAAGTAAACACAGAGAGAGACCTAGGAGTAATCATCTCTAGTGACTTGACACCTGACAAACATGTAAATAAATTATTTGGAGAGACTTTCAACTTATTAAGATCAATGAAAGTAGCCTTCGATTACATGGATGAGGAGATGGTTAAGAAAATAATCTTTACACTGATAAGACCAAAATTAGAATATACTGTATCAATGTGGACACCTACAAAAAAAAATTCCAAAGAGCAGCAACAAAAATGGCACCCACACTATCAAATCTGACATATGAACAAAGATTGGAGAAATTACAGCTGTCAACACTAGAGCAGAGAAGGGAAAGAGGCAATTTGTTGACCATTTTCAGAATTATGAAAGGGATGGAAGTTCTCGATAGAGACGACCTATTAAAATGGAACACAAGAGAAACAAGAGGACACAAAAAGAAACTACGGAAAGACAGTTACAGAAGAGACCTGAAAAAAAAAAAAAGCTTCCCACACAGTGATCAATGTCTGGAACAAACTGAACAGAGAAACAGTGAATGCCAGAACTATACACAATTTCAAGAATAAACTGGATGTGGCGAGATACAAAAACGGGTCATTACGAGCATAGCTCCTGTCCCGAAAAATACAAGACACAGCACATCCACAACAAGGCTGCTTCATTAAATAGACAAAACCCCCTTTCCGTCCCCTCGTGCAAGAAAGAAGATGGGGAGAAATCCTTTCGGGCTGCGTCAATTTATTTCTCACACATACTCCCCCACCCACTACCCCTCATACATCACAGCATCATCCATACACAAGCATTCTCCATTCACCCCTATCTTCTGTCTTCACCCGTCCTTCCTCAACAGACATCGCCCTTTTTCCCAATGCCCTTTTTACCCATCCATCCATCTCATCCTAGGTTGACCCCTCATGTTCACTCCTTCCACTTCTGCCTTTCACACCTCTTTCACTAGTCTTTCTTCACTCATTCTTTCCATATGTCTAAACCATCTTAATATTCTTTCATCAGCCCTATCTCCCAACTCCCTTTCCACCCCTATTCTCCTCCTCACCTCCTTATTTCTCACTCTATCCAGCTTAGTAACCCTTATCATACTTCTCATGCACCTCATCTCAAACACATTCAAACTCCTCTCTTATGTTCCATGTTTCTGCCTCGTACAGTGCTGCCGGCACAATCACTCCTTCATACAATCTCCTCTTAGCATCCCAAATGTCTATTTCTTAATATACACCTGCAAAATATATTCGCTGTCCTCAATACAAACCACGTGAATATGATTAGAGGTAAAGACAAATCAATAGCTCTGCTGCCCTGGTTCTTTCTTGCAGGAGACCTATGGCCACCCCAGGAAGCTGCTCACAGCCACTGGTTCAGCCCATAAGTCACTCAGTAAAGAAATTCTGTGTTGCTCTCTGGAGGTGATGAGTGAAGCACAGCATACTATGAAGTCTTTTGTGTCTTCTGTATGGTGCATCTGTGCATCTCATGGAACTATAATCCACTACCTAGCTGATTCTATGTCAGTACTGTTTTAATGCAGGGTGGTCACCTGACTGTAGGTAGCCTATGTTAGTACAATTCTTTTAAGTTTTGTGAGTGATTTCTCCATTGGGTTGATTTCTGGGAAAGTCTGAAGAATAGAATTTGGATATCCATTATGAAAGGCTTGTTTTGTGACCTGAGTGTGTATGTGTTTTTGTATGGATGTAGTGCAGTGCATTTAGGGCAGGTTAATGTACTGTACATGTCTGAGAATACTGCTGAGGTTGTTTTTATGTTACATTTAGTGGGCTGTGTTTGTGTGATACAGTATGAAGGGTGTCAGGGTTCTTGGGTTTGGCATAGAAATCTGTACCTATCATTCTTATGCTATGCTCTTTGGGAATGACTGTGGTTTCTGAATGTAGATGTGTTTGTTGTTTTAGTGCAACTAGTTATTATTTGTAGTACTTTGGTGATGTTAATAGGTTGTCTGTTTTCTTACCTACTGAACAGGTAGGTAGCTACGGCATTCATCCAGTCCCACCCATTAAACTCTCATCCACCATCCACTGCTTCCCTCTCATTTGAGCTCTTTCATGGCTTTGTTCATATATAGTGATAAGTCTGTTCTCTAAATCATGCACCTGCCACTGTTCTGTGTATTTTTAGTTTCTTATTTGCCTTCACTGTGAGGTCTTTAATGTGGAGGGTGAAGAAAAGGATGACCATTTAAATTGATTTTTGCGGTAAGCATCATCAATGAGGATCTGGGGGAAATACTTTATGTTTTGTGTCAGCCATAGTTTAGTTCATCGAGGTAAATGTGTGTTCACACATCTCTTCATTTAATGAACAAAAGGGGGTAACATTGGTTCAATAAATATAACAAACTCAACATATTTACTGTAATTTAACACCAGATTTACCAAGGTTTGTGAACATGGGTTCTTAATACACCTTGATTGTATAATGGGGACTTTGAAATCTATTTTGAGTTGCATGATTTTGTTTGTTGCCTCCAAAATATGTCAAATGGGGTCTGTCAAATCAAGGGCCGATTGTCTTTAAAGGAGGAAACAGGGAGGCACTGCTAACTTAAAGGTCTTCACCCAGTACAATGGCCAAAATGTACTGTGTAAATGATACATGGATGGTATACTTTGAGGAGGAAAAAGAGACAGGCACAAACATAACATATCTGGAGTGGAGGACCTCTAAAAGAAGACATATTTCAACCTAAAATCAAAAGAAAATTTAAAGCTAAGACATAGGGGAAAAAAAAGAAAAAAAAAAATCCAGGTCTCCTTTGCAACTCCAAGGTAATAATCATGGCCACTTATTCAGCCAGTAAATCACTCGTAGAAGAGATTTTGTGTTCTTATCTGCATTGGGTGAGTGCAGGATAATCTAGAATATGGTGCTCTGTCTTCCATGTATTGGTTACATCAGGGGCAACTGGAATCTATTGCCAGGCCAATTCTGTATTGACCCCTTATTTAATGCATGATAACCTTAATGTAGGTGAACCGGTGTAGTTTTTATTTGTTTTGGGAATAATTTCTTGACTGGGGGAGTTTCATGAAGTATAGTATTTGGTGTGCTTGTTTTGTGATTTGAAAGTGTATATGTTTTTGTATGGGCATTGTTTATTACAATATATCACAATTATGTAAATACAAAATATATGTCACAGAAAACCTTTGACAAGAACCTGTGTGGATCAACAGATACCTCTATTGCCCTGGTGTCCTGTTTCACTGACATCGCAAGCAGATCACAAATAAAAACAACTAATAACCACTCCCTCACTGCCTTGCCACTTTTTGAATAATCTTCACCCTAACATCATCCAGTCCCAATGCTTTTCAACTTGCTTCTACCTTCCCCATTTCTTCACCATTTTGTATTGATTCAGCTCTAATCAGTTTTCATTACATCTCTCCCCGAATCAACAATTCAACTTCTCTATCCTCATTCACATTTAAGTTCTTCAAAATGCTCATTCCACATATCAACAAACACCTCTTCCTTCATTGACAGTCTCCCATGCAAAACTGGTCTTCATTTACTTTCACCTCTTCCATACCATGAAGCCTATGTAGGCATCATGAGGCACGAGTGGATATACAAGGATGCTGGCATTAGCGTCCAAATTATATCTATTTTGTACTGTAGTTGTTGTGGGTTAGGGCGTCGTTACTTGTGGCAAAGGTTGAGGGGATGGCGGTTTGAATCCTACCACTGGCGAAGTTGAACCAAGGGCATGGCTCATTAAATTCCATGCTACAAAGTCTTCTGTAAGGGGCACCATCCTAGCCTTCTGATGGGAGGAGTGTGTGACATTAAACCATATCATCATTATCACCAGTTGTACCTGAGTGACCCCTGAATTCTGTGAACTGGCTTGACTGCATTTTTCATGTTTATTATTGAGATGAAATGCCTGAGAAGTGTGGTGGGGGTTGCTGGGCTGGATGGAGTGAGAGGTGGAGAGGGGGGAGGAGAGCAGGGATGGAAGGGGAGTTGGGAGATAAGGTTGATGAAGGAGTGTTGGGAGTTTGGACACAGAAAGAATGAGTGAAGATGGATTAGTAAAAGAGGTGTGGAAGGCAGAGCTGGAGGGAGTGAACATGAGTGACATTCCTTCTAAGCTGTGTGCATGTACACACGCACATAAAGAAAAATGTGCACACACATGGTTTTCGAATGATATTAAAATCCATTCAATAAAGAAGTTCCAACTAAATATCAACTTCTAAATTCTCTAAAAATATGGTAACTTGCCAACCGTCAAACCAATAATTGCTTTGTTTTTTTTTCTCCTCTTCTAACTCTAGTGCGTCAATTGTGAACGAAATGACTTTGCCACCTGGCTGGAGTGTAGAAATCATTTGAAAATGTTTATAAATGATTTCCACCACTGTTTGGTGGAGGTAATATATAATACAAACTTACAAATTATGCATATTTGGTTAACTGATACGATGGTGACTCACATAGGTGTGCCACACTTACTTTTCAGAGAAGGCAAAGTTTGTACACAAGCAAATATCTGTGCACACTCACAGCAAAAAATCAGAGAGAACACTGAACATGAGGGAGCAACCAAGGATGAGATGGATGGATGAGGTAAAAGGGGCATTGGGAAAGAGGGGAGTGCCTGTTGAGGAAGGACTGGAGAAGACAGAAGATAGGGGTGAATTGAGAATGGTTGTGTATGGATGATGCTGTGATGCATGGAAGGGAATAGATGTGGCATGTGGGAGTAGATGTGAAAGATATTTTGATGCAGCCCATCTTCTCTTTTTCTGCACGAGGGAACAGAAAGGGGGTTACCGATTAAATGAAGCAGCCTTGCTGTGGATGTGCTGTATCTTGCTGCATTGCTTCTGACCCAGGGTAGTGGGCAAGATGTAGCGATGACCTATCATCCAGGAGGAGCCAAGAAAAGAGGGAGGGAGGGATGGTGAATGGGAGTGGAAATGAAATGGGTGGTAGAGGATTTATGCCTTTGACTTTGGCTACCTCTCTTGTAAGGGGGAAAAAGCCCTTGGTATATGTATATATCATTACTCAGAGTGACAGAAAATGAGTAAATCAGCAGTGATTTTATATCTTATATTGTAAGTATAGTGATGCATCTTGTACCTCAAGCATCTGATAGCTGCACGTGAAAAATTGACTCATACTGAAGGGATTAACATGATTTCATCTGAATTCTGAAGCTCTAAGAACACAATGCATATCCTGAAAATACATTACAGAAACACTCAACACTCAACAAAAAGAATAAAAGAAAATTTTAAAACCATGGAAAACATTTACAAATCTTTGTTGTAAAAAGGGTTGTGGTGCTCGCCCATGTAACCAAATCTGCTATCAGGGATCAGTGCCTCCTGCATGAGAGCTGGTGGCAGAGGTACATTGTGACTGACTGGCCCCCAACTCTTGGGGTTGTAGGGTGGTCGTCCCGTGATGAAGACATGACCATACCCCAAACACCTCAGAAATACAAATCTCTTCTTGTGCAGATGAAATAACAATTACATGCACAAATTGTAACTCAGACAAAGCTGCAGGAATACCACAACCTTACCTCAATACACTCAGTATCTAGTTAACTACAAATAGACTGAAAACAGCCTCAACCAAATCTACAGCCACACTTTTCACCAACTGAACGGCAGAACACAAATACATACCACACCTCTATATCAACAACATTCTCATACCACACATACATACACCAATGATTTTCGGCATAACATATGACACATCCATGTCATTCAAACAACACATCACAAACATAAGAACTAAATGCAAACCTAGACTTAACCACTTCACTCCAGGCCAAAATCTCGCGGGCTGCCAGATGTACGATGTTGCGTCATAATACTCGCATCATCAAAAATAGTCACCGCTTTTATTGATCGTTCTCTCTTTCACCCGTGAATTTTGATAACCACAGAAAATGTGATGAAGACAGTTTAGAGAGTATGTCATTACGCAGGGGCAACTACAATAAATATAATCAAGACGCCGATATGGCAGCCTCATGCATCCACTTGCTCCTCATGCTGCCTACGTAGGCGGCACCGTATGGAAGAGGTTAATACGCTCAAATCAATTACAGGAACAGCATTTGGACGAAACAAAGGATCTAATACTACATAATACAAACAATGTATATGCTCACTGATGAATTATGCAACCCCTGCATGGGCCTCTAATCTCACTAAGACACACCACAACACCCTTCAGGTTGCACAAATAAAAACATCTACAGACCATTTACACCATGAAGCAAAAGTTCTCAAAGTCAAGGATAAACTTGACATGAGAAGCACACAATCACTTGCTGCAGCCTCCACAAACACAGCATACCCCACTGCACTACACAGTACACCAAGAAGCATCAACATCCAAATACATATATTACATACAAATACTATCTTCTCTTCCTCCACAACCACCAGACACCAGCCTCCAGAAGCATATCCATAATCATATCACTCACTGCTCCATCAACAAACTGAAAGACAATACATTGCTGCATGCCAGACTCCCTGATATCCATCCCTCTGAATCCTCTCTCCCCAAAATGGACAGAGTCCACATGGCTACACTGTGATGTGGACACCATCCAGCCTTTCTAAGCTACCAGAGGAGGCTGGATGGCAGTATTGCAGACAACTAATAATAACAACACATAATGGAAGACTGCATTATACACAATCATGCATGCAAACAACACAACATACACTCTATAAAGGATTTGTGGGAAAACCCAGTTTTGGCTGTGGCATTCCTTGGGAGACGGGACTGCTCGGACAGACAGTCTAGGGAACGACAACAACAACAACTAATAATAAATTGGCATGAATAATATTAAACAAACAGACAAATAATCTAACCAGTAGTAGTTGTTGCAGGCTGCTTGGAAGCCATTACATTATGTATTACTCTCGTAAAAGCAACAGTAAATGTGAAATAGTAGCACAAAACACAGACATTGATACATGGGCCGAGGGAGTAAAGACAACTGAATAAAAATCAGGAACGAGTTTTGATGGGTGGTCAATGGGGTGTAGATGGCACTGTGATTCCAGTGCATTTGTTTATGGTTTGGTGACTATAATCAAGCACCTACATAAAAAAATGAGCGAATGGTATCAATTCAAAAGGATCATATAAACGAAATATCGGATATCAAACCATCGAATAGTGAGGAAAACCTGCATATAAAGAATTTGTGGGGAAAACCCTATTCCACCCATGGGATTCCTCAGGGAGATGGAACTACTCAGCCAGACAGTCTAGGGAACAACAACAGCAACAACAAATCAAAAAGAAAAGAAAAATTATGGTGGATCCACTTACTATTAATCTGATTCCTGCAGGGGTCGATTCAATATGAATCTGGTGAGCTCGCTGCCATCTAAGAAAGGTTTCACGGAGATGAACATCTTGGAGGCGAAAAGTATGGTCACGAAGAAAATCACTGGAAAAGAGCAAAGTAAATTGTAAATTCAAACTTTTGAATGTGGAGAAGTTATTACAAAAAATGAACATGAAGAACAGAAAATATTCTATTCTACCCATATACCAAAAGCTTTTTTCTCCTCATAAAGGAGATAGATAAGTCAGAGGCACATACCTATTCCAACACATTTCACTCCCCTCCACCACCCCTTTCTACCCCTCCCATCTCAGCTCTTTATGGATGATGAGTCATCCCTGCATCTGCCAACTGCCCTGGGTCAAATGCAATGCAGCAAGACACAGTACATCCACAGTAAAACCACTTCACTTACTCAGCAACCCCCAGAAGATATACAGTAAATTATCTCCATTAGCCTCGTACACATTAAGGCACAATAACTTAGAATTTTTTGTAGCAAGACCCAAAATAAAATCCATCCAACTACCTATCCCATCTATCCATCTTATGAAAGGCAGACCTGCTGTTCCCCATCACACTACTTGGGTCATACATAAATCTACCTAGATACCAAGGGCTGCTTCTTCCCCATTATAAAGGAGGTGATGTGATATTGTTTGATGTCACAAACTCCCCCCTATCAGGAGGCTAGGATGGTGCCCCTTACAGAGGACTTTGTAGTGTGGAATATAATGAACCAAGCCCTTGGTTCAACTTTGCCAGTGGCAGGATTCAAACCACCATCACCTTGACCTTCGTAGCAAGTAATGACAACCTAACCCGTTCAGTTAGCAAGCTTCTTATAAGGGAGGTAGGCAAGTCAAAGACAAGCACTCATTCCACCACCCTTGTTCCCATTTCTTCTTAGCTCCTCTTGGATGAAGGGTCATCCCTGTCTCCTGCCCATTGCCTGGGTCAGAAGCAATGCAGAAAGACAGTACATCCACAGCAAAGCCACTTCACTTAATCAGCAACCATTCCCTGTTCCTTCAGGATAGGTCAAAGAATCATCCATACACAGCTTTTCTCCACTCATCCCTATCCCCTGCCTTCTCCCTTCCTTGTTCAACAATCATTCCCCTCTTGTTCAAAGCCCCTTTCACTCCATCCATCCATCCATGGATGTCCCCTCATGTTTGCTCCATCCCCTTCTGCTTTCCACACCTCTTTTACTTATCTTTCTTCACTCATTCTTCCCATGTGTCCAAACCATCCCAACACTCTTTCATCAGCCCTATCTGCCATCTCCTTTGCCACCCCCACTCTCCTCCTCACCTCCTTATTTCTCACTCAATCCAACCTTGTAACACCTACCCTACTTCTCACACTTCATCTCAAACACATCTAAATTTCTCCTCTATGCCTCTCTCAAACTCCAAGTCTCCGCCCCATACACTGTTGTTGGCACAATCATCCTTTCATATTCTTTATGCATTCATTCCCTGATGTCTTTTTCTCATTAAACTTTTTAATCCCCCAAGGTATTTACTTGCTTCTCTCAGTCTACAATTTACCTCTACCCCTACTCCTCCCTTTCCTGCCACATGCCACCCTAAATACTTAAAATTATCCACTTCCTCCAGCCTCTCTCTTTTAAGACTTACTTCCAACTCTCTGCTATCCTCTCCTTTTGTACATCTCATCACCTTACTTTTACCCACATTTACCTTCAACTTTTTCCTGTCCCATACATTCCCAAACTCTGTCACTAACTGCCTTAATCCCTCCTCTGACCCTGACGCATGTACAGTGTCATCCACACGTAACAACTGGCTTGACTCCCACTTCTCTCCATTATCTTTAACTATCTCTAGTCTCCTGCCCATTACCCTCACATTCACCAACCATACCACCCCAACCACGTACACATTCAACAACCATGGCATCATACATTGATATACCAAAGGCTTCTTCCCCCTTACAAGGGAGGCAGCCAAAAAAATAAAGGCATAAAATCCACTCCCACCCATTCCATCCCCATATACTCCGCTCCCATAAATTGACACAGCCTGAAGGGATTTCTCCCCATCTCCTTTTCTGCATGAGGGGACAGAGAGGGGGGGTTGCCTATTTAATGAACCTGTTTTGCTATGGATGTGCTGTCTTTTGTGGCACTGCTTCTGACCCAGGGCAGTGGGCAAGATGCAGGGATGACCCGTCATCCAGGAAGAGCCAAGAAAAGAGGGAAGGAGGGGTGGTGAATGGGAATGGAGTATGTGGGGATGGAATGGGTGGGAGTGGATTTATGCCTTTGACTTTGGCTACCTCCCTTGTAAGTGGGAAAAAGCCATTGGTATATGTATATGTAAAGTATAAATCTAAAGCAAGCTATCATATTTTGGTATCAACAAAATCATATTAAAATATCAAGACTGGGTACCATGACATTTATCTCTGTTCAGTAAAACAGAAATAGGCAAGGACCTATGTTCAAATAATATAACATTACCATCTTCACACTGAACTCGAGAGATGCACTTACCTTGTCACAAAGACTGTTCCAACATTAGACTGCAGTGCTGCATACAAGAAGAACCCATCATCTTTGGTCCTGAACATTCAAATCAAAAGTCAGTTTAAAATATATATAAAGTGTATGCCTCCACATCATATTACAATGCTACAGATTTGATTAATTGACTTGGAAGGAAAGATGGGTCACATAATTCAAAAGAGAAAAATAATACCAAAGGATATACTCATAAACACTTTCTTTCAGATCAGCTCTAATAAAATTCTTTCCTTGTTCAGTCACATAGTATCTCACCCCAAAGATGTAATTATTAACAAGTAAAGGCTTTAGGGAATTAACACTAGATTACTTACATGTTGTCCAGCATGTAAAGATGTGCTATCCTATTTATAGCTGTCATTTCTTGACGAGACCATGAGTTCATATGACTTCTGCCAATCACTAAAACCTTTCCACCATGACGTTTTGCTACCTCTTCCACCACCAGACGCAGCTAGTAAGGTTTTTGAAAGTTAATCAAAGATAAATTAAGTCAAGCCATCCCTTGACAGATTCAAAATATCTGTACAATGAAATACTAAAGTCCTATTACAGGAACTAATAATTAACATGTGGGTAATACATGTATATATATACATATATATGAATATATATATACATACATAAATATATACATATATATATATATATATATATTTACATATATATTTAAATGAGTGCATAGAGGGTTTAGGAAGAAATGTCAATGTAATAGTACTGGGAGACCTTAATGCTAGGGTGGGAAATGGTCCAATCGATGGAGTGGTTGGGAAGTGTGGAGTTCCAGGAAAGAATCGTAGTGGAGAGTTGATGGTGGAAATGTGTCTAGAGAGTTGATGATAGCAAATACAGTGTTTCGGAAGAAAGTCAAGCATAAGTACACATGGGAGATTATGTAGTGGTAAATCGGATTATGATAGGAAGAGTTAAGGATGTACATGTGCTAAGGGGAGAGGGTGGGAGAATATCAGATCATTTTTTGGTGGAAGGTAAATTGAGAGTGGAGGATAGATGGAGAAAGAGGAAAGGGACAAAAGGTAGGGAGGTTCTTAGAGTGAACTCCTTGAATGAAAAGGAAAAGGAGAAGGAGTACGGAAAGAAGCTGAAGGAGGAGTGGGAGGGAGTAAAGGATGGAGTAGAGATGGGTGTGGAGGACGAATGGGGATGGTTCAAGGAGGGAGTCATAAAGTGTGCAAGGATGGTGTGTGGAACAAGAAGGACAGGAGGAAGTAAAATAAAGGGTAGTGAATGGTGGGATGAGGAAACAAAGAAGGTTGTAGAAGAGAAGAAGCGAGCTTACACAGATTGGTTACAAAATAGGACGAGGGAGACATATGAGAGGTACAAAGAAAAGAAAAGAGAAGTAAAGCAGAAGGTATGACAGAAAATTTTGAAAGTAATAGAAAGATGTTTTGGAAAGAAATTAGGAGAGGAAGAGGAGGCGAATCAAGTAGAGAAGAAAAGGTAAAAGGTGCAGATGGAGAGATGATAATGGAAGAGAAGGCAGTAAGGGGAAGATGGGCAGAATATTTTAGGGAGTTGCTAAATGTGAAGGAGGATAGGGAAGGAAAGATAGCTGCAGTGGGAAATGCAAAGAAAATGAGAGTGATGAGTGAGGAGAATGGAGGAGAAATAAGGAAGGATGAGGTGAAGGCAGTTGTTAAGATGATGAAAGCAGGTAAGGCACCTGGTCTGGATGGATGCCATGCAGAATGTCTGAAAAAGGGAGGTACAGTGATGGTGGACTGGTTGGTGAGGTTATTTAATGTTTGCTGGAGAGAGGGTAGAGTACCGGAGGACTGGAGGAGTGCCTGTATAGTTCCTCTTTACAAGGGAAAAGGGAACAAGTGTGAATGTAGTAGTTTCAGAGGGATTAGCTTGTTAAGTGTAGTTGGGAAGGCTTATGGGAGGATCTTGATTGAGAGGATTAGGAGAGGAACAGAAGGAGTAATTGGTGAGGAACAGTGTGGATTTAGGACAGGTAGAGGTTGTGTAGATCAGATCTTTGTGGTAAGACAGATATGTGAGAAAGCTATAGGAAAGGGGAAGGATGTTTTTTGGGCTTTTATGGATCTGGAAAAGGCTTATGATAGGGTAGACAGAAAGGCACTGTGGGAGGTTATGCAGATTTATGGGATAGGAGGAAAGCTTTTGGGAGCTGTCAAGAGTTTTTATGAGAGTAGTAGAGCTTGTGTCAGGATTGGAAATGGAGAGAGTGAGTGGTTTGAGGTAAAGGTGGGACTTCGTCAAGGATGCGTTATGTCACCCTGGCTGTTCAACTTATACATGGATGGGGTGGTGTGAGAGGTGAATGCAAGGGTAGTGGGTCAGGGATTGGAGATGGTTAAAGAAAATGGAGAAAAGTGGGAGGTGAGCCAGCTGTTGTTTGCGGACGACACTGCGCTTGTGGCAGCATCGGAGGAGGGATTGAGGAAGCTGGTGGCAGAGTTTGGGAGAGTATGTGATAGAAGAAAGCTAAAGATAAATGTGGGTAAAAGTAAGGTGATGAGATGTACAAGGGGTGAAAGTGGCAGTAGACTGGAAGTGAACATTAAGGGAGAGCGACTGGAGGAAGTGGATAGTTTTAGATACTTGGGTGCAAGTGTAGCAGGAAAAGGTGGAGTGAAGGTGGAGGTAGAATGTAGATTGAGAGAAGCGAGTAAATGCCTTGGTGGATTAAAGAGTGTAATGAGGAATAGACATTTAGGAATGGATGCGAAGAGGAGACTATACAAAGGAGTGATTGTGCCAACAGCACTGAATGGGGCAGAAACGTGGAACATAAGAGAAGAAGAGAGAAGGAGTTTGAATGTGTTTGAGATGAGGTGTCTGAGAAGTATGGTGGGGGTTACTAGGCTAGATAGAGTGAGAAATGAGGAGGTGAGGAGGAGAACAGGGGTGAAAAAGGAGCTGGGAGATAGGGTTGATGAAAGAATATTGGGATGGTTTGGACACATGGAAAGAATGAGTGAAGAAAGACTAGTAAAAGAGGTATGGAAGGCAGATGTGGAGGGAGTGAACATGAGGGGACGTCCTAGGATGAGGTGGATGGATGGGGTGAAAGGGCTTTGGGGAAGAGGGGAATGTCTGTTGAGGAAGGAAGGGAGAGGACGGAAGACAGAGGTGAGTGGAGAATGGTTGTATATGGATGATGTTGTGATTGCATGAGGAGGAATGGGTGGGGGGGTGGGGGTGAGGTAGTATGTGTAAGCAAATTTTGACGCAGCCTGAAGGGATTTCTCCCCGTCCTCTCCTTATATGCAAGGGGGGACGGAGAGGGGGGTCGCCGATTAAATGAAGCGGCCTTGCTGTGGATGTGCTGTGTCTTGCGACACTGCTTCTGACCCAGGGCGGTGGGCAAGGTGCAGGGATGACCCGTCATCCAGGAGGTGCTCAGATGAGAGGGAGGGTGGGAGGGGTGTGGAGTGTATTTAGGGATGAAATGGGTGGGAGTGTTTTTATGCCTTTCCCTTTTTGGCTACCTCCCTTGAAAGGGGGAAAAAGCCTTGGTATATGTATGTATGTATGTTATATATATACATATATATAATATATATATATATATATATATATATATATAAACATACAGACACACACACATAAATATATATACCAAAGGCTTTTTCCCCCTACACGGAGGGTAGCCAAAAAGAAAAAGGCATAGAAACCACTCCCACCCATTCCATTTCCTATATATTCCACTCCCCTCCACCCTGACTACATATGGGATACAAAAAAAAAGATTTACTGTACTTACAATATTTGCTTTTACATATGAGGGCTTTTGTCCAGTTATGTAAGAAACATTAAGGCCATCAACAACAGCAGAGAATGGTCCATTTTTCAATACAAAATCTTCAAATGCTGCCCATTCCTTTGGGCTTGTTGATCGGAAGATATCAGAACCATGTAAAATACGAGATGCAAAGATTTCCTGCAAAGATAATTAATCATTAATTTTAGGAAGAAATGACCCTTAAAATATATGACAAATAATTCTTTAAGGGTGAAAATTTTATGATATAGTTATATGCATTGTTAGATTGTTGACTGAAAATATATACATGGTGTGTCACATGAATACTTGTCATACTGTTTGGGTACAAAGGGTAGTGACTTCCAACTTTCTTAAAATGCGTACTGTACCTTCAACTCGGAAAATTTTTCTGAATCAACTGATGACAATTTGAGTTGTTCACTGCAGGCAGGGCATTGTCCTCTGTAAGATCATTACATGATAAAAGTCTTACTGGATTACATACAACCCACTAACTAGATACACAATCATGATACAGAACAATAAAGTCAATTTTTAGTATGATGATTTCTAAAGATTTACCTTCTTCCTATTCTTACAGTAGTGCTGGCCCACAGAAGATCTTCCTGGCATACTTTGGAAAGTAAGGAAATGACTTCCTCATTAGGAAGTATTTCGTAAGTGCCTAGTTTTTCAACAAGAACCTTAACGAGTTTTTCTTTTTCTTCCTTATCTTCAAGTTTTTGACAAAAATACAAATAGTCGAGGTATATGTATTCCTGGAGCTGTCTGTTTTCTAGATATGCCATGTCAAAGTACTTCCAAGCTATGTCCCACTCACCACATCTAAATGCTGCTGCAATGATGGCACTATATAACCGTACACTGATGCTACACAGAGCTTGGATCACTTTTAAGTACTTGAAAGATTCCTTCCATTTACTTGTTGAACAGAGAGCAATGGCAACAATTTCACTACAGTTAACATCGAGTAAACTAAAGCGTTTTATGAAGTTTTCATAAGTGCGAAGGACTTCTTCCTCCCCACACTGGTTGACACATCTTCCACAAATTTCAAGGTACAAAGCTGAAGTTAACATATTTGGTGTTCTACCCATAGCATGAATGTATTCTAAATATGAAGATGCCATAAGATAGCTCTGTGGAGAAGACATACATTTTTTCATTATGATTCCATCACAATTTTCAGCATTTACTTCTTTTCTAGTCACTTTCATACTTGATATTATCTCTTCCCATTCTTGGGTATTAGGCTTATGCATCTTGTTGAAGTCCAGGTTAACATCACTAAGTTCATTGATTTCTGATTCTTCATCATCCATGCAAGGCTCTGTGTTATGTGATTTGGATGTAAGCATATTTTGTGAAGCATTTGAAAAATTCATTTTACCAGCAAATAAAAATTGGTTTCTAACTGGTGGGAGAAATTTTTGATAACAAGACTTCAAGAAATGTGTGCTACAGAAGGTCTTGCATTTGTGTGAAACAACAGCTTCAGATATCTGCAACAGATGCAGTCCTGATGCAGCCATCCTGTACGTATTCATGGTGGCTTCTTCAACCTGAATAAAGTTTCCTGAAAGATAAAAAAAAGTTAGTTATTTCTGTTAATAAACTTGTTACTTTTTTTTATTACATTAAAGCTGTTACTAGTGCACATCCTTCTTTCAGAAAATAATCGGGTTTTTGGAGAAATAGTGACAGGAAGAGAGAGGAAGCAACTAAGGAGAGTTACCAGTAAGAAACTGTAAATACAGTACTGGATGACGAGAGGAGGTCATTTCTCAGTGTACGAGTCGCTTGTTTGATTTTCTTGGTGACAATTACTTAATTCAGCATGTAAAAGAGCCCACAAGGTATGGAAACTTACTCGATCTTTTGATCACTAGCCGCGAAAGCATGGTAACTGATGTAGAAGTCGGTGAATCTGTTGCAAATAGCGATCACAACCTAGTTAGATTCAAACTCCTAAACAATTTTAGAATAGATACTTGTGTTTCTAAAATACCCGATTTCAGTAAAGCTCAGTTCATAAAACTACGTCAGGAGCTTCAGCTTACAGATTGGGAGGCAAAATTAAACGAAAGACCTGTAGATCAGATGTGGGAAATATTTCAAAATACGCTCACTAAGATGATTCAAACTTACATTCCTTTTAAGGACAGACGTCCCCCAAATCAGGCTCGCCCAAAGTGGCTCGACAAAGAAACTGAAAAAAGTATTGCTAAAAAGAGACAGGCTTATAAGAAATATAAGTGCTCGGGTGTATCTAATGACTATGAAAGTTATGTATAAATACAGATATATTTAAAAAATAAAATAATAAAAATAAAACTAAATTACTAAATGATCATCGCTGAGAAATCCAAAGAGACTCCCAAAGAATTCTATAGTTACATTAGAGATAAAAAGGTTGTTCGGTATCACTTTGGTCCACTATTATCTGCTGACGGTCAACTTGAATATTAAAAATAATGAATGTTTAATATCTTAAACAATTATCTTAGCTCGGTATTCGTAAACGAAACACCTCAAGGTGAATTCCAAACTGAAACCTGTGAAAAGTCTAGGGTAAACTTACTCGGTACGGTAAATATAACAAAAGAAAAAATTAAAAAGTGTATAGACAAACTCAAAGTTAATAACACACCAGGGCCTGACGGTTGACATCCAAGAATCTTAAAGGAAATGAAAAATGAGATTGTTGTTCCATTAGAAATTATTTTCAAGAAATCCATCATATCCGGAGATGTCCCAAGAGAATGGAAGCTAGCTAACGTTACTCCCATATTCAAAAAAGGTGACAAAAAGAAACCAAATAACTATAGGCCTATAAGTTTGACTTCAATCGTAGGAAAAATAATGGAAACTATCATCAGAGATGCTATCGAACATCATTTAGAAAGTAACCGTTTGATAAATGATAGCCAGCATGGTTTCAGACGGAAACGTTCTTGCGTGACTAACTTACTCGAATTCTACAACGCAGTTATCTCGAATTATGACAAAAGAAACAATATAGATTTAGTATATCTAGACTTTGCAAAAGCTTTTGATACCGTCCCACACAAAAGACTACTTACTAAATTAGCTTTGCATGGAATAAGTGGTAGCCTATTAGGTTGGACTAGTAATTGGTTGAATGATCGAAAACAGAGAGTTGTTTTAAATGGACAAACTTCTGGATGGAAAAGTGTTGCAAGTGGAGTTCCTCAGGGTTCCGTTCTTGGGCCACTTCTATTCATAGTATATATAAATGATATAGACCATGGACTAAAATCTACTGTTTCCAAATTTGCTGATGATACAAAACTGTGCGGAGTGGCAAATGATCACTCAAACCAATTAGATATTCAAGAAGATTTGGATAAATTACAGCAATGGTCTGAAAAGTGGCTAATGAAATTTAACACAAGTAAATGCAAGGTAATGCACATAGGTAAAAATAACAGTAAGTACGATTACAAGTTATTTGGAAATTCGTTAACAAAAGTGGATAGTGAAAAAGATCTCGGTGCAATTATCAGTAACGACCTCAAATCATCCAAGCAGTGTATTTCAGCCTCTGAGAAAGCAAATAAGATTCTAGGACTGATTGTGCGATCTTTTGATTTCAAAAGTCCATCACTCATTAACAAGCTATATAAATCGTTAGTTCGTCCACATTTGGAATATGCTGTTTCCGTATGGTCACCGAATCTCATTAAAGACATTGACAGATTGGAAAGAGTACAACGGCGAGCCACAAAACTGATTCCAAATATCAAAAATAAATCATACGAAAATCGACTAAAACATATGAATCTGTTTTCCCTAAAAAAGCGTAGACTCAGAGGTGACTTGATACAGGTCTTTAAAATTCTAAAGGGAATTGACAACATCAAAAGTGACCAAATTTTTACATTGAATGAGAATCAGACAAGAAACAATGGTCTCAAACTGTCCAGAAATAGATTCAATTTGGAAGTAGGTAGAAACAACTTTGCCAACCGTGTAGTTAATGAATGGAATAAACTTCCTGCACAGGTAGTGCAATGTAGTTCAGTTCAAAGCTTTAAGAATCATTTAGATAAATACCTAAGTAAGATGCTGTAATGATTATAATTTATCTTATATTATTTGTTTTTGTTTTGTTATCATTTGTCTGTCTGATTTTTATTTATTATTAGTTATATGTCAATTTATTATTATTTACTATTTACCTGTTTGTTTATTATTTAACTATACCTATGCATTTATTTATGTATTTTATTTGTTATTTACATTATCATAGTTTTTATTTATTATTTTATTATTAATATGATTTTTTTTTTTTTTTTTTGCATCCGACCTAGATATGGATCAAAAGGTCTCCTGTCGGCATGCTCCGCCTTTGTAATCCTTTGTAAAGAATGTTCAGTATGAGCTTGATATAATAAATTCCCCCAATAGCAGAACTAAAAAGTCCCACAAAAACTCTCCATATTGTGAAAAAAATTTGCTAAAAAGAGCATGCTTCTAGATAGCAGTGTGTTTTTTTTTTTATTAAAAATCAATAACAAAAAATCTGTCTTCATTAGATAGCCATGAAAGATATATAAAATATGTGCATACTCTACCTAGTGGAAAATTTGTAAACTGGAGAAGGGGGACAACAAAAAAACTAGATCACAAACATTTTTCTTTAATGAACTTGGTCTTGACTGAATTAGTTCATTACAGCAAGTTCATTTTTTATCTGAATTAATGTAATTATCACATCTAAATAATGCCCTTTATCTGAATCTTCCACCAATCTAAAATAACTTCAGGGATCAACAATAGGTAGGCTACCTGCATGTAATATTCCTGCAATACAAATGTAAAAGAAAATCACCTCCCATCTGCTTTTTGACAATGTTTTTTTTGTTATTGATTTCTGCCAGTTCAATTATAGTAATTCTTGTTTAATCATATCTAGATTTTTTTTGTTTTTTTTTAAGAGGACCACAATGGAAATAAGTGTCTTGTGCTTTATTGTGACATTTTTGCAATTTTAAACAGTGAATTTTTATATGTGTGTATATGATGGCAAATAAAATGCATTGTTTATAAAGATATGTACTTGGGTATCAACTAACAACATGACACTCAACAGTGATAAATTTGAACTCATCTGGTATGGAAAGAACAAAATCCCTGCAGGAGAAACATTTATACTGCAGATGAAGATATTATTGAAGATACTCTATCAAAAATGGGTCATTCCTGCATCTTGCTCACTGCCCTAGGTCAGAAGTAATGTAGCAAGACACAGCACATCTATAGCAAGGCCACTTCATTTAATTGGCAACCCCCACTCTCCATCCTCTCGTGCAGAAAAAGAGAAGATGGAGAGAAATCCCTTTCAGCTGTGTCAAAATATCATTTACACATACTCCCTCATCCCCCATCCCCGACCCACTCCCTTCCACGCATCACAGCACCATCCACACACAATCATTCTCCATTCACCCCATTCTTCTGTCTTCTCCCTTCCTTCTTCAACAGACATTCCCCTGTTTCCCTACCCCATCCATCCATCTTTTCCTTGGTCACCCTCTTATATTCACTCCTTCCACCTCTGCCTTCTACATTTCTTTTACTAATCTTTCTTCATTCATTCTTTCCATGTGTCCAAACCATCCCAATACTCTTTCATCAACCCTATCTCCCAACTCCCTTTCCACCCCTGCTCTCCTTCTCATCACCATGTTTCTTACTCTAACCAGCCTAGTAACCCCTACCATACTTCACAAGCATTTCATTTCAAACACTGATCCCTCAGAAATTACTACACTCACACTTGTCATCGTTTCCCTTGTAAAGTGAAACCATACAGGCACTCCTCTGGTACTCTATACTCTTTTTGACAAACATTAAAAAAAACAACAAAAAAACAACAACAACAACTCAGCAGCCTGTCCACCGTCACTGTACCTCCATTTTTTAGACACTCCGCATGGCGCCCATCTAACCCAGGTGAATTACCCCTACTCTCATCATTTTAATAACGATTTTCACCTCATCTCATTTCTTCTCCATTTTCCTCACTTATCACTCTCATTTTCTTAGAGCTTCCCACTGCAACTACCTTTCCCTTCCCATCCTCCTTCACATTAAACAACTCCCTAAAATACTCTGCCCATCTTCCTCTTACTGCCATCTCTTCCATTATCATTTCTCCATCTACACCTTTTACCTTTTCTTTTTTACTTGATTCACCTCCTCTTCCTCTTTTAATTTCTTTCCAAAACATCTTTTTATTACTTTCAAAATTTTCTGCCATACTCTTACCCCATTTCACATCTGCTCTCCTCTTTGCCTCCTTTATCTTATGCTTTTCTTCTCTTCTCTCTTCTTTGTACCTCTCATATAATTCTCTTGTACTATTTTGTAAGCAATCTGTGAATGTTCATTTCTTCTCTTCTTCAATCTTCCTTGCTTCATCATCCCACCACTCGCTACCCTTCCTTCGATTTCCTCCAGTCCTCCTTGTTCCACACACAATCTTTGCACACCTTGTGACTCCCTCCTTAAAACATCCCCATTCCTAGTTGTACTCTATCCTTCACTCCCACTCTTCTCTCAGCTTTTTTTTTGTACTCTTTCTCCTTTTCTTTCTTATTTAAGCAGTTTACTCTAAGCACCTCCCTACCTTCCACCTTTTTCCTCTTTCTTCATCTAACCTCCACTCTCAACTTACCTTCCATAAAAAATAAAATAATAATCTGATATTCCCCCAGTCTCTCCCCTAAGAACATGTACATCAAAAATCTCTTCCTACTCTTTTCCTGGTTACCACTATATAGTCCATTAAAGCCCTACCTACCACCCTTCCATCCACCACCCTCTCCCTACAAAGAAGACAAGAGCACTACATCATATATATCTGGAAGATCCTGATGAAAGGAATGGTACCCTATCCATCTCCACATTAAGAAGATGCCATCAAGAGCCAGACCATCACAGGTTTGGTAGAACATGAAAAAAAAAAAAAAAAAAAAAATCTTACTTCTGTTTCACAATGACTAAAAACAATTAAGGCAAAACACTTCAATAACTTTGGGTTCCAGGCTGTTAAACTGTCTACCAAAAGAAATAATGGCCACAACAAAATGCAGCACAGAAGCATTCAACAGGAGACTCAATAATTTTCTGGAAAATATTTCAGATGAGCCTCCTATTCTGCACAGCCCACGGGTGCAGCATGAAACAGCATGATTGACGGTATTTTTTCAGAAGTGCACATCTATGCAGTATAGCATTAGATAATTAAATAAAAATCTTGTAAATCATAAAACATCAACGTGATATATGTATTTCTTGGCAGAAATCAAGAACAGAAAAAGTTGCTAAGAGTGAGTCATAAATGAAAGGAGGTGTAGTGACTCCTTGAGACGCCATCTTTTTTTTATGGATTTGGAGGTCAAAGACAATGACGACCTTGATTACCTCTAGAATTGCAGGTATCACATTACTAAATGCAGGTTAGATTAGGTAGTTTAGGTTGGGTAGGTTAGCTTAGAATAGATGAATTTATCATATCATACATACATACAAGGCTTTTTTCCCCCTTACCAGGGGGGTAGTCAAAAAGGACAAGGCACAAAAACATTCCCACCCATTTCATCCCCGAAAACACTCCACACCCCTCCACCCTCCCTCCCATCTTAGCACCTCCTAGATGACGGGTCATCCCTGCACCCTGTCCACTGCCCTGGGTCAGAAGCAGTGTCGCAGGACACAGCACATCCACAGCAAGGCCGCTTCATTAAATCAGTGACCCCCCCTCTCCGTCCCCCCATATAAAGGAGAGGACGGGGAGAAATCCCTTCGGGCTGCGTCAAAAATTTTTGCTCACACACACTACCTCACCCCAATCCACCTCATGCATCACAACATTTTCCATATACAACCATTCTCCATTCACCCCTGTCTTCTGTCCTCTCCCGTCCTTCCTCAACTGACATTCCCCTCTTCCCCAAAGCCCCCTTCACCCCATCCATCCATCTCATCCTAGGACGTCCCCTCATGTTCACTCCCTCCACATCTGCCTTCCATACCTCCTTTACTAGTCTTTCTTCACTCATTCTTTCCATGTGTCCAAACCATCCTAATACTCTTTCATCCACCCTATCTCCCAGCTCCCTTTCCACCCCTGTTCTCCTCCTCACTTCCTCATTTCTCACTCTATCCAGCCTAGTAACCCCCATCATACTTCTCAGACATTTCATCTCAAACACATTCAAGTTCCTTCTCTCTTCCTCTCATGTTCCATGTTTCTGCTCCATACAGTGCTGTTGGCACAATCACTCCTTCATACAGTCTCCTCTTAGCATCCATTCCCAGATTCCTATTCCTCATTACACTTTTTAAACCACCAAGGCATTTACTCGCTTCTCTCAATCTACATTCTACCTCCACCTTCACATAACATATCATATCAATAACAGAAAAAGTTGCTAAGACTGGTACATAAATGAAAGGAACTGTGGCAACTCCTTGAGACACCATCTTTTTTTATGATGGATTTGGAGGTCAAAGACAATGACAACCCTGCTTACCTCTAGAATTACAGGTATCACATTACTAAGTTCAGGTTAGATTAGGTAGTTTAGGTTAGATTAGGTTAGGTAGGTTAGCTTAGAATAGATGAATTTATCATACTTTAATTTCTTCAACCTCTGCATCTATCAAAACAAACATGGTGTCTCAAACAACCTACACATCTCCGTTCATTTGTGTATCACTTTTAGCAACATTTTTTGTTACTGATTTCTGCTGAGAAAACATATATTACACTGATGTATTATAATTTACAAAATTAATATATAATTTTCTAATGCTATATTACATAAGTGTGCACTACTGAAAATTTACCTATTTAGCTATTTGCAGTATACACATTAAAAAAATGTGTGGAGGCAGTGGACTATCAAGTTGGCTGTGGTGATTCTACCAGAACTTCCAACATATAAAACAAGTATATGTGTGAGGAAAATATCAGCTTATAAGTCAACAATCACCCGTGACAGGGCTGACTATGCCACATCTAAAGAGCAGAAGGCTTGTCTCAGAGAGTTAAGATCATAATCAACTGCAGCTTCACATTTACAAGGACGTGCCTCTTTAATTCTGTCCCAGTAAAGATAAGAAGCCTGACTGTCATCACACCAGATTGCTTCAAAAACAGCTGGACAAGTGGGTACAAACAGTGCCTGACCAGCCCCCTATTCCAAAATACATCAGACATATGACTAACACACTCCAATCATTACAGCAGACTTAGGAAACGTGGAGATGCCTGCAAACCATGGACACCCACGTCAGCTATGTCCTTAGATGGACAAAATTATACAGAGTAAGTAAAACAATGTATCATACTGTATGACAGCATTTCTCAACCTTTTAACCCTTTTGGAACCTTTAAAATAAATTGCATGTCTCAAGGAACCCTTGCATACAAAAAGAACACATTTACCATATCTTCCTCATTTTATTTTCATCATAATGGGTTAGATAGGATGATGTCTATATTACATTATTACAATAACTAAGAGTATGTCATGCTTGTTTATGTTACATATTTAAAATTAGATAAAAACTCAAAAGTGTATTTGCTTATCTCATTTGTTCTCGCAGATCCCTTAGGGACCTTTTGCGGAACATTAGGGTTCCGGGGAACCCTGGTTGAGAAATACTGCCTTATGATTATGACAATTTTCGGTAAAATTTTACTTTCGACCATTGTAGGAATATAGCAATACAAAATTAAATAGTAATTTTGTAAATTAAGATGTATGAACGAAATATGCAATTTTGTGTGCGGAAATGAAAATAAAAAAGTTGCTAAAACAGATTTCTTAAGTAACGAAGTCGTGTACGACGAATGGTACGCCATGTTTGTTAAGGTAGATGCCGACGTCAGAAAATGAAAGGACGATAAATTTGTCTAAACTAAACTAACCTACCCTGTGTTTAATAAATCATTACCTGCAAATTAGATATCATCCGGCTGGTCCTCGTCGTCATCGTCGTGAGAGACGTTGGCGGGCTTTTCAACCACTCTCTCAGCTTTTGTATGGCTATATTCCTCCAATGGTCGAAAGTAAAATTTTACCGGTTAGGTTAAGTTAGGTTAGGTTAGTTTACTTTAGTTTAGACAAATTTATCGTCCTTTCATTTCTCCGACGTCGGAATCTACCACAACAATCATGGCGTATCATTCGTAGTACACGACTTCGTTACTTAAGAAATCTGTTTTAGCAACTTTTTTTATTTTCATTTCCGCACACAAAATTGCATATTACGTTCATACATTTTAATTTACAAAATGACTATTTCATTTTGTATTGCTATATTCCTACAGTGGTCGAAAGTAAAATTTTACCCAATTTTCCTTCTTGACAATTCCCTGCAGACACACTTACAGTATCTGAGTATCATGTATGAGTATACATGTATGCACTTATGGCTTTCTCCCTGTACGACTATGAAATACAATTGTATTTACTATGAATAATATGAGTCTTACATGTATTGTATTTTATTGTATATATGATTGAATCCGAATCAAATCAAATCATATCAAATCAAACCCCTATTATTAGTATTGAACTATTCGCCCACTGCCACTTACATTTTATGATTTTAGGCTAGGCTAGGTAACTATCACCTTCGGTAATATTCATCTATATTTTGAAATATCTAAATGGAATTAATTGAACCATCAATATGCTTTGGTGGGTCTTTACATATACTAGTATAACCGCACACAAATATAACAATAATTACGCTGGCTTATATTTAAGAACCGTCGGCTACATTTACAAAGTTTGTTTATTTACAATCTTACGGCAATCTGCTGCAGTAACCCTGTTTTACCAAATGATAGATAGTGCAAGATCGTTTTTAAACTAATATGAAGAACAAACAACTTGTCAAGCAACTCATATGTCTATGAGATACACATTTCAAGAAGCTTCTTTTTTAACTAAAACAAATTATCAAAACTTACTTGAAAGAACTGATATTATGTCATATTTCTAGACGTCTGGCCACACAAAAGGTTAAATGTTCAGTTGTGTACATGGACGCAATATAGCGTTAGAAAATTAAATATCAATTTTGTAAATTATAATGTATCAACGTAATGTGCAATTTTCTTGGCGGAAATAAAAACCAAAAAAGTTGCTAAAACAGATTTCGTAAGTAACGAAGTCGCGCCGGACGAATGGTACGCCATGCTTGTTATGATAGATGCCGACGTCGAAGAAATGAAAGGATGATAAATTCGTCTAACCTAACCTAACCTAACCTAACCTAACGTATTTAGTAAATCGGTACCTGTAATTTAAGGTCATCCGGATCGTCGTCGTCGCCGTCGTCACAGATGTTGGCACTCTTTCTGATTGCGGGGTATATAGGTTTCCTTGGCTTGAAGGAATGCATGGATTTCAGCTCCATAACATTCCATCAAGAATATATGCCTCGCGAGGTACTGGCGGAAGTACCGAGGGCGTATTCCAGGCCTCAACTAGACCAGTCAGACACTTGACAAACGACAAGATGGCGTCCCGATCCTATGCTACCGATTTCGTTCATTAGTCTATTTACTTGTTGCAAGGTACTTTTTATTTCTATTTCCGCCAAGAAAATCGCATATTACGTTCATATATTATAATTTACAAAATTAATATTTAATTTTCTAACGCTATATCGCGTGCATGTACACAACTAAACAAATACGCACTACAGTGGCAAGAATTTTAATATTTCGCTGACTACAAATAAAATATAAAGGCAAAGTTGATGACAAATAGATAATAATTTTCTTTTGTAGTATTATAATGATGCAAGTCAATATAAGGACAGAAAGAATACAAAGAATGTTTTTAAAATTATATTATCTGCAAAAAACTCCCCCAACAATTTCTCTGTTTCTTATCCACAAAGGGTTAGATTTCTGGCTCTTATTATATATTTAGGTATCATCGGGAACTAGTTTACATATAAACTTTATTTGATGATGACAATGTTATCATTGCCTAGTATAATATACTGTACTGTGGCGAAAGAGCATGAATGAATGTTGCATAGTGCGCCTGGATGGTTAGTATGGACGTGACGTGATTTGTAACGTGTGAGTGATGCGTGATTCGGAGAGAAAGCAAGGGGTATGTAGCGAGGGTATGCGTGGGGGGACGCCAGGGGGGGGGGGTCCCGGCGTCGCCCGCCATACCCCGGATAGCATGCAGAGTAAGCCTAGAACCGGTGTTGAACACACGTGTAAAATCCTCATATTCGTTAGTTAGAATAAAGTGAAGAAAGTGACATTCCTGCCTTTCCCTGACCCGGACAATTGTAGAGGTGATCTTCTTCCATTCGCTCGTGACACCATGATCACGACCCATGTGCAATAGAAAAGGTGAGTTAATTGCAGAGATCCGTAACAATTGGTGTCAGAAGTGGGATGATGTTGAAATGATAAGTGATTTGATATCGAAGTGATAAGTGACTTGATATCGAAGTGATAAGTGATTTGATATTGAAGTGATAAGTGACTCAAGTGATCATGGATGCCACCGGTGATGGTAAAGACAGAGAAATTGAGGGAAGGCAGGAGGCGAGTGTCATGGCGTCGAGTGTCATGGCGTCGAGTGAATGTGAGGATGACACGGTGTTGCACCGGGAGGCTACAGAACACGTTCCTCAGTCAGTGTTGCTCTTGGCACAACGTTCAGTGGCCGAGATGTTGAAACACCAACAACAGGTTATGGCAGATATGCTTGCGATCCAAATGGATCAGCAAAAACAGGTCATGACTGAAGTGAAAGAGGAACTGAGGGCTATTATGGGGGAGAATATGGGATCGTTAGAAACACGTGCTAACCAGTATACTGACAACGTGTACCACCGTGTGAAAGAGGAGGTTAAGGAAGAGGTAGTGGCAATGAAGGAAGCGGTTAAGGAAGAGGTGGTGGCAGTAAAGGAAGAGGTTAAGGAGGAGATGAAAGCAATAGAAGAGAGGTACCGTGAGCACATGCAGACGTGCCTTGACAAGGTATTGGCACTTGAAGCGGTTTTATTGAGACAGGAAAATGGGGAGATTGCAGCAAATCTCGATACCGTGACATGGTGCAATTTTGCTAAGCGTCGCGTAGCGGTGGGCACAATTACCCTACCACCCTCACTTCCACCCTCACCTCCTCGTAGCCTCTCGCCGCCACCGGCGTCTCTACGGCCGAGGGGCGACTGTTGCCACGTGAACCCAGAAGATGACCTCACAGGGAGACGTCTGGGGAGTCGTTCAGTTGAACTGCAACCCAGGGGGTCCTGTGGAGGTGGTGAGGTCACGCGGTACGAGAAAGAGAGGAAGGTGATTGAATATGACGGGAAGGTGTCTTGGGACGCGTACCAGGCACAGTACGATGTGGTTGCAGCTCGTCAAAATTGGTCACAGGAAGAGAAGGCCTTTCAGCTGGTGAGTGTGCTGAAAGGACAGGCGTTGGAAGTGCTGGAGCACTTAACCCCCGCTCAACTGCGATGTTACGACAGTGTGGCTGGGGCTCTCCGGCGTCGCTTCGGCAGGAGGCGGCAACCGGAGGTGTTCCGGGCTCAACTGAAGACGAGGAGGCGAGGGAAGGACGAGGAGGCGAGGGAAGGACGAGGCCCTTCCCTTACTAGCGCAGGACGTGGAGGCGCTAGTGAGGGGCGCTTACCCCATGGCCACGGAGGACACCGTGGATATGTTGGCCAAGGACTGCTTCGTGGACGCCCTTCAAGACCGGCAGTTACAGATACACGTTAAGCAGGCTGCGCCCAAGAACGTGCGAGAGGCTTTGGCAAGGGCAGCGGAGTTTGAAGCCTTTCTCATGAGCGTCAGCCCTGCTGCTCCCCCACCTCCCAGCGACGCGTCGGGGTGGAAGCGTCGCCCGAGCCGTGCTTGGGCCAAGCGTGCGCAGGCAAGTGGCAAGGCGTCCCAACCTGGTGGGAAGGTAAGCTCCAAGCCTTTCAAAGGATCGTGCTTCAACTATGGTTAGGTAGGTCACAAAAAGCACGACTGCAAGAGGAGGGCATGGTCGCTGGAGGACGGAATGCGACCGGTGTTCGAGCCCTGCTGCTGGAGTTGTGGAATACGAGGGCACAGTTCCTTTGAGTGCCGCCAGCCCAAGGGGGTGACGCCGTCGGCGGTAAACTTGAAGCAGCTGGGGGCCGGGGCACCTTCCCAGCAGAGCACTCAGGCGCCCCAAGCCATCTAAGGTGTCGTCAGGTGGCGGCGTCCGACGCCTTCAAGGTGACGGGAAGTATCAATGGACGCCAAGTGGAGATGGTAGTGGATACGGGGGCAGAGAGGACCTTCGTACGAGAGGGAGCCCTACCGGAACGTGGTGCGAAGTGCGTGGGTCAGCTACTGTGCGGAGTTACAGGAGACTGTGTACCGGTGAAGGGACCGATGTGGGTGAATCTGGTCGTAGGTAGGGTGACTGAACGCCTACCTATACTTGTGGCGGAGATGGGAGATGAATGCCTGTTGGGGTTGGATTTCCTTAATCGCGTGGGGGCGTGTGTTGATCTCCAGGAGGGTAGGATGTCAGTGAGAGGCTATGAAGTGCCTTTGAATCCTAATGGAGAGCTCGCCACGAGGGATGAGGTAAGGGAACCCAGAGGGCAGAGATCTCAGGCCGTCAAGTCACCCAGCCAAGGTAAAGCGCGGAAGGGAAGAGTGGCCCGCACCTCTGCTACTACGACCTTGCACCGCACCGCATCCACCACTATCACCACCGCTAACAGCAAGATGGAGCCACCGAAGGAGGAGAAGAAACAGAAGGACCGACCAGAGGGCCTGCCTGAGTACTTGGAAGACTTGGCGGAGAGGAGTATCACGCAGCTGACAGCTGAGCAGGCGAGTAGAGTGAAGGCATTACTTGCACAGTACCGTGACGTGTTCAGCAGTGGAGACATGGACTTGGGTCGCACGTCATTGGTTCAACACAGCATCTATACTAGAGATAGTCCTCCCATCAAGCAGGCGCCTCGTCGGGTCCCACCAGCGAAGAGAGAAGAAATGGAGAAGCTGGTCCGAGAGTTGGCAGCAACGGGAGTGATTGAGCGGTCAGACAGCCCGTGGTGCTCGCCGGTAGTCCTAGTGACGAAGAAGGACGGAAGCCGGAGGTTCTGCGTAGATTACCGGGCGCTGAACGCCGTCACTGTCCCTGACGCTTACCCTCTCCCCCGCATCGACGAGACGCTAGACGCTCTCAGTGGGGTCCAGTGGTTCTCCACGCTGGACTTGAAGTCAGGCTATCATCAAGTCGAGATGGCGCCTGAGGACAAAAAGAAGACAGCCTTCTCGATTGGGCAAGGCCTGTGGCACTGGAACGTGATGCCCTTTGGCCTCATGAACGCCCCTGGAGTCTTTGAGCGACTCATGGAACGTGTACTCGACGGTATGCAATGGAAGGCGGCAGTCGTCGGTAAAATGGCAAATGATCTTCAATATCTCTAAGTGTAGCGTGTTAAACGTAGGGCTACACAACCCCGAAAATAGATACATCTTAGATAACACGTTTTTAGAAAAATCTGAGTGCGAGAGGGACTTGGGAGTTCTGGTGAGTCCGGACCTTAAAACCAGGAAGCAGTGCATTAGCACCAGAAATAAAGCTAACAGAGCATTAGGTTTCATTGCTAGGACGGTAACGAATAGAAGTGCAGAGGTAATTATTAAACTCTATCTAGCGATAGTTAGACCCATCCTCGACTATGCGGTACAGTTTTGGTCTCCATCCTACAGAATGGACATAAATTCACTAGAATCAGTACAGAGAAAAATGACTAAAATGATACATGGACTCAGAAATTTGCCTTACGAAGAGAGGCTTAGGCACCTAAACTTACACTCTCTGGAAAGACGCAGAGTGCGGGGTGATCTAATAGAAGTGTTCAAGTGGATCAAAGGCTATAACAAGGGTGATGTAAACAAGGTCATCATAATAAAACGACAGGGCAGGGTTCGCAGTAATGGGTATAAACTGGACAAATTTAGATTTAAGAAGGAAATAGGCAAGAATTAGTTTACTAATAGGGTGGTCGATGAATGGAATAAACTTAGTAACTATGTAGTAAGCGCTGAAACTATCAGTTGTTTTAAAAACGATTAGACAGCTTTATGGATGGGGACGACAGGTGGTGATGGATTCGGAGTTGCCTAGTGTAGGCCTTATGGTCTTTTGCAGTCTCCTTTATTCTTATGTTCTGATGTGCTGGTGTTTGGAAACAGCTTCGAGGAAGAGCTGGCTAGGCTCACATAAGTGTTCAGCCGCATGAGGAAGGCTGACCTGAAGCTGAATCCAAAGAAGTGCACTCTATTCAAGTCAGAAGTGCCGTTCTTGGGACATGTCGTCGGCAGGGAAGGTGTGAGGACGGACTCACTCATGGTCACCGCTGTGGAAGGATGGCCAGTCCCTCAGAATGTCTCGGAGCTGCGCAGTTTCCTGGGCTTGTGCATGTACTACCGGAGGTTTGTGGCAGGGTTCACCACTACCGCCGCCCCACTGCACCATCTGACGAGGAAGGGAGTAGCTTTCGAGTGGAACGAGAGTGCCAGCAAGCTTTCGTGGCACTGAAGCGAGCGTTGGTGGAAGCGCCAGTGCTTCCCTACTCCCAGATGGGCTTGCCGTACATTGTGGACACGGACGCTAGCCAAGAGGGTGTGGGAGCCGTGTTGTCACAGCTTCGTGATGGAAAGGAGTATGTCGTGGGTTACTACAGTGCTAAGTTTAGCAAGGCGGAAAGGAACTACTGCGTCACACAGAAGGAGCTGGTAGCGGTGATGAAAGCACTCGCCCACTTCCATCACTACCTGTATGGCACGCGCTTCACCATTCGTACGGATCACGCCGCCCTGAGATGGTTGAAGACGATGAAGGAACCGGAAGGACAGCTGGCCAGGTGCATTGGAAAACTGGAGCAGTACAACTATGAGATCAAGCACCGACCTGGCCGGGTGCATAACAACGCCGACAGCCTAAGTAACTGTCCCAACCCACCCGAGTGTGTGCATTGCTCACGGTGGGAGCCTGAGGTGGCTGTGCGGAAAGTAACCGTCGCTCACAGCACCACCGAGGCAGACGAGAAGTGGAAGAGGAACCAGCGAGAGGACTCTGACCTGTCTCTGGTGATTGGGTGGTTAGAGGCCAGCAGCGAAAGGCCTCCCAAAGAGACAGTATTACCCGAAAGTCCTGCTACCCCAAGTGCCTTGTTGACCGGTGGGAGGCACTGAGTCTGCGAGGAGGAATCCTACACCGGCGTTGGACGCACGCACGAACAGGAGAGGTAAGCTGGCTGGTAGTAGTGCCATGCTCTCGGCGGCAGGAGCTGCTGAAAGAGATGGACGAGGGAAATACCAGCTGCCACCTGGGAGTGAAACGCACTCTCGAAAAGTTGGGGCAGCGAGTCTACTGGGTGGGCCTACGACGAGACGTTCAGGAGTGGTGCAAGACTTGCCGTGTGTGCGCAGCCAAGAGAGGCCCCGCCCACAAGACTCGTGCCTCCCTGCAGTTATATCACACCGGGGCGCCGATGGAACGCCTGGCTGTGGATATCGCCGGCCCTTTCCTGTGCACAGAGAGGGGAAACAAGTACCTGTGCGTGGTAATGGACTACTTCACGAAGTGGCCGGAAGTCTGTGCTCTACCTAACCACGAGGCAAAGACTGTGGCTCAGTTCCTCGTGTAAGAGGTGTTCGTGCGCTATGGAGTCCCAGGGGAACTGCACTCAGACCAAGGACGAGAGTTTGAGTCGCGGGTCTTTAAGGAATGCTGCAGTCTGCTTGGCATCAATGAGACTCGTACTTCTCCCCTGAGGCCCCAGAGCGACGGTATGGTGGAGAGATTTAACGCGACGATTGTCCAGCAGCTGGCCAAGTACTGTCAGGAGGACCAGCGCGATTGGGACTTGTGGGTGCCGTACGTTCTCATGGCCTATCGTTCAGCTGAGCATGAGGCCACGGGATTCACGCCAGCCAAGTTAATGTTTGTGCAGGGAAATTCGTCTGCCAGTCGACCTCTCTACCGGTCGACCACCGGGAGCAGAACTCCCACATACCTATAGTGATTACGTGATGACAATGCAGCGGCGCCTGGAGGGGGCTTCCCGCTGGGCGAGGCAGCATCTGCGAGTGTCAGGTCAGGCTATGTGGAGGCAGTACCAAGGTCGCGCCAGAAATGCAGAACATCAGCCCGGCGGGTTGGTCTGGCTGCATAATCCACAGAGAAAGCCTGCCAAGTCACCAAAACTCCAATCTGACTGGGAAGGACCATATAAAGTGACGGAAGTAATATCCGCAGTGAATTACCGACTAGAAATGCCTGGCAGAAAACGGGCGAGTAAAATAGTGCATGTCGATCGGTTATGGAAACACCCAGGCGAGGGAGAAGTTTACCTGGGGGTGAACGTGATGTAGATTCGAGAGACAGTGACAGCAGTGATAGTAATTGTGATAATGGTGATCATAGTCCTGGTGTTGAACGTGAACATGATAGTGATAGTGACACTGAGGGTGACGAAGGTGTAGCATATGAAGACTCGGAGAAAGAAAGTGAAGTTGAAGTAGAGAGAGATCAGAGACCTGGTCGACTTCCCAGAAATAGGAAGCTACCAGCGTGGTTAACGGACTATGTGATTGACATTTGATGTGATTAATGTGTTATTTGGATATGCCATTTGATGTTATTAATGTGTTATTTGGATATGATATTGGATTTGATTAATGTGTTCTTTGTATATGTAGAAGTGATGTTTTAGTTTTGATACAAAATGTTTTGTTTAAGTTCTTTTGTAAGTCTGTTTTGTAGATGAAAGCTGACGGGTCGTCAAGCTTTGTAGAGAGGGATAATGTGGCGAAAGAGCATGAATGAATGTTGCATAGTGCGCCTGGATGGTTAGTATGGATGTGACGTGATTTGTAACGTGTGAGTGATGCGTGATTCGGAGAGAAAGCAAGGGGTATGTAGCGAGGGTATGCGTGGGGGGACGCCAGGGGGGGTCCCGGCGTCGCCCGCCATACCCCAGATACAGTGCTTCCACTTTTAGGGTAATTACCCTATTTTAGAGGAGACTGTATGAAGGAGTGATTGTGCCAACAGCACTGTATGGGGTAGAAACATGGAACATAAGAGAGGAAGAGAGAAGGAGTTTGAATGTGTTTGAGATGAGGTGTCTGAGAAGTATGATGGGGGTTACTAGGCTAGATAGAGTGAGAAATGATGAGGTGAGGAGGAGAACGGGGGTGGAAAGGGAGTTGGGAGATAGGGTTGATGAAAGAGTATTAGGATGGTTTAGACACATGGAAAGAATGAGTGAAGAAAGACTAGTAAAAGAGGTGTGGAAGGCAGATGTGGATGGATGGGGTGAAGGGGGCTTTGGGGAAGAGGGGAATGTCTGTTGAGGAAGGACGGGAGAGGACAGAAGACAGGGGTGAATGGAGAATGGTTGTATATGGAGGATGTTGTGATGCATGAGGTGGAATGGGTGGGGGGATGGGGGGTGAGGTAGTATGTGTGAGCAAAATTTGACGCAGCCCGAAGGGATTTCTCCCCGTCTTCTCCTTTTATGCAATAGGGGGACGGAGAGGCGGGGGGTCGCTGATTTAATGAAGCGGCCTTGCTGTGGATGTGCTGTGTCTTGCGACACTGCTTCTGACCCAGGGCAGTGGACAAGGTGCAGGGATGACTCGCCAGCCGGGAGGTGCTAAGATAAGAGGGAGGATGGAGGGGTGTGGAGTGTATTCAGGGATGGAATGGGTGGAAATGATTTTATGCCTTTTTCTTTTTGGTTACCTCCCTTGTAAGGGGAAAAAAAGCCTTGGTATATGTATGTATGTATGTATGTAAGCCTATGCTGGGGTAGAGTTTAGGGTAATTTTTTTTTTTAAGGTTATTGGGCAAATTTTGGGGTACAAATAGAGAATCTAGGGCAATCAGACACATTCACATTCCTTTAGAACAAAAGCAATTTAGAATAACTCCTTGCCCTTTTAGAATTGGACCGTTGGCCCGGCAGCTCAGCTGTTGAAAGGTTTTTTAGCAAACTAAATTTAACCCAAACATCCCAGAGGAACAATCTGAAAAATGAAACAATCTGTGGGCTCATGCACGCAATTTACCACATGAAGAACATCAATGCAAAAGCAAATACCTTAATTATTGACGAAAGTTTACTTAAAGCTGTTAGAAATGTGAAGAGCAGTGCTACTTGCAAAGAATCTGCTGCTCTAAGGGGAGAACCTAGCTCCAGTACTTCATAAAATAGCATGTTGCACCTATTTGGAACCAGGAGTTCTGTCTTCATTTTCTGGATTACGGTCTCCAGTACTTCATAAAATAGCATGTTACACCTATTTGGAAGCAGGAGTTCTGTCTTTATTTTCTGGATGACGCTCAGTATTGTACTTGTTGTTTTTATAGAAATACCTAAATCTTTACATAAACGTGACTTTGACTTACATAATACTGTTCTTATGCAGTTCTATTATTTGCCAGAAAAAAAAGAAATATATATATATATACATATATATATATATATATATATATATATATATATATATATATATATATATATATATATATATATCAGACAATCTCCTTGACAGTAGCGCACGGGATTCGAACATATATCAGAGGCGACTCTGATATATATATGATTAAGTTATAATTCAGGGTAATATATGCTAATTGACACACCTGTCTTGGGTAACGAATTTTTTTTGCTGTGGATGCACTGCCCGGATAGCATGCAGAGTAAGCCTAGAACCGGTGTTGAGCACGCGTATAAAATCCTCATATTCGTTAGTTAGAATAAAGTGAAGAAAGTGACACTCCTGCCTTTCCCTGCCCCGGACAATTCCATGAAAGATTCGTCCATCGCTCGTGACACACTGATCACGACCCATGTGCAATAGAAAAGGTGAGTTTGTGGTAAGTGCCAAACACACTGTACTTTCTGGTAGGAGTTTATTGCGTAGGTCTACACACAAGTATGGCAGGAAGTGATCTGTCACCAGCGAATGCTAGGGGGCCTAGCCTTGGCATCATGACGCGCTCACGCCCTCTTCCTGATACATTGTTGACAGGCGGGAAAAAGATTAGGTAAAACAATACATATAAACATCCCTAGGTAAATACATAAGAATATACAGAAACAAGAGAACAAGTACATATACTGAGGAATATCTACTGTTTCCAAATTTGCTGATGATACAAAACTGTGCGGAGTGGCAAATGATCACTCAAACCAATTAGATATTAAAGAAGATTTAGATCAATTACAGCAATGGTCTGAAAAGAGGCTAATGAAATTTAACACAAGTAAATGCAAGGTAATGCACATAGGTAAAAATAACAGTAAGTACGATTACAAGTTATTTGGAAATTCGTTAACAATAGTGGATAGTGAAAAAGATCTCGGCGTAATTATCAGTAACGACCTCAAATCATCCAAGCAGTGTATTTCAGCCTCTGAGAAAGCAAATAAGATTCTAGGACTCATTGCGCGATCTTTTGATTTCAAAAGTCCATCACGCATTAACAAACTATATAAATCGTTAGTTCGTCCACATTTAGAATATGCTGTTTCCGTATGGTCACCCAATCTCATTAAAGACATTGACAGACTGGAAAAAGTACAACGGCGAACCACAAAACTCATTCCAAATATCAAAAATAAATCATACGAAAATCGACTAAAACACATGAATCTGTTTTCCCTAAAAAAACGTAGACTCAGAGGTGACTTGATACAGGTTTTTAAAATTCTAAAGGGAATTGACAACATCAAAAGTGACCAAATTTTCACATTGAATGAGAATCAGACAAGAAACAATGGTCTCAAACTGTCCGGAAATAGATTCAATTTGGAAGTAGGTAGAAACAACTTTGCCAACCGTGTAGTTAATGAATGGAATAAACTTCCTGCACTGGTAGTGCAATGTAGTTCAGTTCGAAGCTTTAAGAATCATTTAGATAAATACCTAAGATGCTGTAATGATTATAATTTATCTTACATTATTTGTTTTTGTTTTGTTATCATTTGTCTGTTTGATTTTCATTTATCATTAGTTATATGTCAATTTATTATTATTTACTATTTACCTGTTTGTTTATTATCTAACTATACCTATGCATTTATTTATGTATTTTATTTGTTATTTACATTATCATAGTTTTTACTTATTATTTTATTATTAATATGATTTTTTTTCGCATCCGACCTAGATATGGATCAAAAGGTCTCCTGTCGGCATGCTCCGCCTTTGTAATCCTTTGTAATATACATGCAAAATGGTTAAGGGTAACATATACTAAATACCTTAATGCTATGGCACGTAAAATTGGCATGGACGCATACGCATGTAGCGTGCGCCTAATGACGTATATATAATCGGTTATATGATTGTGCATAGGGCACTTATATAATGTAATGACTACATAAGCTTACTCATACAATACATTTACAATAAATATATGTTGATATTAAATACTCATGTATAATAAAGAGGTGTTACATATACAATAAAGGAGATGCATATACAATAATTAAGTAAGGAAGGGCTTGCCACAAGTTAACTGCAGAGATCCGTAACAATACCATGCTTATCTGGTATTCGTTAATATTCCTTCTAGCAAATGAAGCCTGTCATTACAAAAACTACAGCGGGCTATAAAACTTTTTAGAATATGTAAAACCCTAACAGAATAGTATGCCACATATCAACAAATTATTATTTTTTCAATTCTCCGAAAAATTGACTAAGATTGGTATAATATATGGTCACTGCTGTAAAAGAAAAGAAAATGTTGTCCAACTTCTAAAGGAAGAAAACTAGAATTTGCTTAGATAACACTGGGGAACACTCATTTTGTTGCATTTAAAAAAAGACTTTTCTATAGTCAACTTGAGTGTGCTGATTTCAAATCTGAAGTCGGGTTTTGTCTGCAAGCTACAGATTTTATGCAATTTGACATTTTTATTTATTTTTTAGATTTTCGTTATTATAGGAAATTGCAATATCAGCCACAATTCTTTTGTTCACTTGAATCTTAAAACAGTATGAAAGCCATTTCTGTACATTTATTAAGGCAAAAGAAACAGAACATTAACAGAACATCTATCCCAAAGTTAGATTAGCATCCTTCAGAACATCACCACAGCTGATGGAAGCTTATCAATTTCTTTGTGTATTTTTTTCAGGCAGGAATTTGCGTTTGTAACTTTTGCGTGTGTACATTTCATCTGGGCAATTTCGTTTAATGCTCCAGCAGTAGTCAGCCATCATACTTTTGTCCCAGCGCCCTTGGTAGCGTTCTTCCATGATCTTTAGGTCTTGGTGGAATCGTTCTCCTTGTTCGTCACTCACAGCCCCCAGGTTGTCAGGGAACTGATCAAGGTGGCTGTTCAAAAAATGAAGCTTGATGCTCATGTTGCACCCGAGATCACGAAAAGCGAGGAGCATTCTGTTCACAACTTCACTGTAGTTCTCCGCCTTATTGTTTCCAAGGAAGTTCTGAACGACTGCCACAAAGGATAACCATGCTGCCCTTTCTAAAGCGGTCATCTTAGCAACAAACTGATCATCACGAATTAGGGTTCGAATCTGTGGGCCATCAAACACGCCTGCTTTGATCTTCTCAAATGATAACCCTGGTAAAGCTGTGATGATGTGTTGGAAACATTCACCTTCGGTTTCCAGTGCCTTGACAAATTGTTTCATCAAACCTAATTTGATGTGAAGAGGAGGAAAGATGATCTTATCTCTGTTTACAATTGGGTCTTGTATGATATTTGGCATGCCTGCTTCAAGGGTGTCACGAATAGGCCAGTCCTTCTGGACCCAATGTCTGTCTCGTGCTCGGCTGTCCCACATACAGAGGAAACATGGAAACTTGGTGAAACCTTTCTGTTGTCCTAGAAGAAAGTTGACCATCTTTAAGTCTACACAAATTATTCAATTGTGCTCATGATACTTTAATAAGTCCATGACCATTCTCATATCATCATAGTCTTCCCGCAAATGCACTGAGTGACCGACAGGTACTGCTCCATAAACATTGCCATTATGTAAAAGAACACACTTTAGACTGCGTTTTGAACTGTCTAAAAAGAGTCTCCATTCAGCAGGACTATAGTAAGGTACACCCAGTTCTTTGAGAAGCCCTGGGATGTCATGGCAGTAAACAAACTGTCTGTCTTTTGAAAAGAAGGTCACAAAAAGCTGGTCACGCTTTCTGAAATATGATACTTTAACAGAGTGATCAACAAGATTTCTGCCTTGTAATCTTGATGCCAAAAGCTCTGCTGCTTTCTTTGAAAGACCTAAATCCCGCACTAAATCATTCAGTTCAGCCTGGGGAAGAGGCTTAGGGACGGGGAAAGGTTCAGTGTCTGAAGAACAGTCCTCCGATTGTGAACACTTTTCTGACAATTCACTGTCACAACTGTCTTGCTGGCTTGTACCATGTCCAATGTCTTTATCGTCCAATGAAGGCAAGCCTTTGAAAACTGGAACAGGTACTTCTTCAGAGTGCGGAACAGGCCGAATAGCTGAGGGAATGTTCGGATACGTAATCTTATGTCGGTTTTTCTTCCCAACACCCGTTGTGTTTACCATGCAGAAATAACAGTCAGTTACATGGTTGGTGGGTTCGCGCCAAATCATTGGAACTCCAAAAGGCAGACCTTTGTGTTTTCCTTTGGTCCAGTCTCGAAGCATTTCCTCACAATTGTGGCACACAACATGAGGAGCCCATTGCTTGTCTTGATCACCAAGATGAAATTCAAAATATGCCTTGTAGGCACGCTTGACGAACGAGGATATGTTACGTCTCTGACGATTGAGTGTGTAGCATCCACATATGTAGCAGAAGGCATCAGGCTTGTTTCTGCAATGATGTCTCATTCTGGAAGCCATGTTTGAACTGAAACAAAAGAAGAATGATCAAAATATTAGAAGCTATCTATATATATGGACGTTAAAATGCTTATACATGGTTTACGCAAGTTCACATATGTACAATTTCATTAACCTCAAATTGCATACAAACTAGAGCTTGTAGAGAAAAACTAATTTCAGATTTGAAATCAGCGCCTCTTTCAAAATCCGTTAAAATATCCAATGCAACTCAAAGTTACTGAAAAAGTGTTCCCCTGTGTAATTCAGTTATTTACAGAATTTGCTATAATGTCTATAATATGTTAGTAATTTTCAAATATCTTATAGATAATTAAGTTATAGTAATAAGGAAGTACATCTTACCTTGTATCTATCTGCTGAAGAGGACCACAGTAGTGGTCGAAATATACAGTTCGTCTGTTTCTTTTGCTTTGTTTCTCCGACAGTGGGTAATTAAAACATTTTACTAAATGTGCTACTACATTTTCGTCTTGTGAAAACAAAACAAGGGTATATAAGGTCTATCATCATATTCATCATTATTCATCTATGCTGCTCAATAGTCTATGCTGCTCAATACGTGAGTCACTGGTCGTGAACGCAAGGAATGATAAAAAATAACAGGTGTTCCGACAACACGACAGTCTGACAGGTGTGCAACGTAAATGAGGATGAAACAGCGGAGCCTGTAATGCTAGAGAACCATGACTATGGCAGGGTAGAAATAATATCATGAAGATGGGGCGAAAGATAAGAGATGGAGAAGATAAATCACTCCCTTTGGAAGCCCCCGAAGTTCTTTACACGTCCTGTGATTACTCTTATCTCAATGAATCTTCTGCTCCAAACAGTTTTCTAACGACTTTCTGCCTAATCCAAAAACAGACAGTCTTTCTGAAGACTATGTTTTGTAAAATATTCAACAGTTTCTGATCATGTCAAGATTAGCGAACCCAACATTATGAAGATACTATTCTAAATTTTATCCTTTAACTAAATTAGGTTAGGTAAGGGTAGGTTAGGTTAGGTAATTTAGCTTTATTTGCAGGATGATTTTTAGAATAATATTCTTATAATGTTGGGTTGCTAATCTTGACATGATCCAGTCTTTCTAAAGAGTATTTGATAGATAAAAGTTTTTCGACTCCATAATAGAAATAATCGACACTTTTTAAAGACTGGATTGTGATAGACAAGTTTCTTACCCTTTCTCAAGACTATTTTGTACTTTGAAGGATGAATCAATTTAAAATACTTTTCTGACGACTGTTTATGACTAATCTTGCTGTGTGGGGATATGTAGTTGCCATAAAGAAAAAAAAAATGCTTTGTGAGCAGATTTAATTTCGTGGTTATCTCTTGTCTTTGTAGACTGATGAGATGGTGTTATACTCGGCATTTGTAGTTGTTATTTCGAACCATGATCAGGGCCCCGACGTGGGTAAGTTCCGCCCCCCCCCCCCACACACACCACCACTACCACCACCTTCCACATCTGATGGTCATTAGTAGCACGATTCACATGTAACATCCATCCACAAAACAACGTTTATACACACAACATTCATACACACAACTCATGATAAATAAATGATGCATTAAAAGTACACTAGGGGGAATTTGCTTTACCTTCTTTTCACCAAAAGTGCCGCCCCCTCCCCCCCCCAAAAAAAAAAAACGTGTCGCCGCGTGGCATTGACTCCCCCCCCTCTCACTTGTCGGGGCCATGACAATGTGTTCTTTTCACTATCTGCACTTCATGTACATTGATTCAATGCCAAATAAACTTATTATTACTATTATGTCATTATTATTACTATTATTTATTATCATTATTATCTTATCATTATTTTTATTATTATCATCATTATTATTATTATTGTTATTATTATCATTATCATCATTATTATCATTATTATCATTATTATCATTATTATCATTATTATCATTATTATCATTATTATCATTATTATCATTATTATCATTATTATCATTATTATCATTATTATCATTATTATCATTATTATCATTATTATTATTATTATCATTATTATTGTAGTTATTATTATTATCATTTCATTATTGGGGGTATCATTATCAATTATTATTATCAATTACTATCATCAATTTTTATCATCATTATTATTATCATCATTACTATTATTATCAATTATTATCATTATCAATTAATTATTATCAATTAATTATTATCATCAATTATTATTATCAATTATTATCAATTATTATTATAAATTACTATCATCAATTATTATTATCAATTATTATTATCAATTATTATTATCAATTATTATTATCAATTATTATTATCAATTATTATTATCAATTATTATTATCAATTATTATTATCAATTATTATTATCAATTATTATTATCAATTATTATTATCAATTATTATTATCAATTATTATTATCAATTATTATTATCAATTATTATTATCAATTATTATTATCAATTATTATTATCAATTATTATTATCAATTATTATTATCAATTATTATTATCAATTATTATTATCAATTATTATTATCAATTATTATTATCAATTATTATTATCAATTATTATTATCAATTATTATTATCAATTATTATTATCAATTATTATTATCAATTATTATTATCAATTATTATTATCAATTATTATTATCAATTATTATTATCAATTATTATTATCAATTATTATTATCAATTATTATTATCATTATTATTATTATCATTACTATTATTATCAATTATTATCATTATCAATTAATTATTATTATCAATTATTATAAATTATTATCAATTATTATCAATTATTATCAATTACTATCATCAATTTTTATCATCATTATTATTATTATCATTACTATTATTATCAATTATTATCATCAATTAATTATTATTATCAATTAATTATTATCATCAATTATTATCAATTATTATCAATTATTATTATCAATTACTATCATCAATTATTATTGTCAATTTATTATTATCAATTATTATTATCAATTATTATTATCAATTATTATTATCAATTATTATTATCAATTATTATTATCAATTATTATTATCAATTATTATTATCAATTATTATTATCAATTATTATTATCAATTATTATTATCATTATTATTATTATCATTATTATTATCATCATTATTATCATCATTATTATTATCAATATTATTATTATCATTATTATTATCATTATTATTATTATCAATTATTATTATCAATTATTATTATCAATTATCATTATAATTTATTATCAATTATTATCATTAATTATTATTACTACTATTATTATTTATTATTATTATTATTTATTATTATTCTTTATTATTATTATTTCTTCTTATTATTTATTATTATTATTATTTATTATAATTTATTATTATTATTTATTATAATTATTTATTATTATTATATATTATTATTATTATTTATTATTATTATTTATTATTATTATTATTTATTATTATTATTTATTATTATTATTTATCATTATTATTTATTATTATTATTTATTATTATTATTTATTATTATTATTTATTATTATTATTTATTATTATTATTTATTATTATTATTTATTATTATTATTTATTATTATTATTTATTATTATTATTTATTATTATTATTTATTATTATTATTTATTATTATTATTCATTATTATTATTTATTATTATTATTTATTATTATTATTTATTATTATTATTTATTATTATTATTATTTATTATTATTATTTATTATTATTATTTATTAGTATTATTTATTATTATTATTTATTATTATTATTAATTATAATTTTCATTTTTATTATTATTTATTATAATTATTTATTATTATTATTTATTATTATTATTTATTATTATTATTTATTATTATTATTTATTATTATTATTTATTATCATTATTTATTATTATTATTTATTATCATTATTTATTATTATTATTTATTATTATTATTTATTATTATTATTTATTATTATTATTTATTATTATTATTTATTATTATTATTTATTATTATTATTTATTATTATTATTTATTATTATTATTTATTATTATTATTTATGATTATTATTTATTATTATTATTTATTATTATTATTTATTATTATTATTTACTATTATTATTTATTATTATTATTATTTATTATTATTTATTATTATTATTTATTATTATTATCTATTATTATTATATATTATTATTATTTATTATTATTATTTATTATTATTATTATTATTATTATTATTATTATTATTTATTATTATTATTTATTATTATTATTTATTATTATTATTTATTATTATTATGTATTATTATTATTAATTATTATTATTCATTATCATTCATTATTTATTATTATTTATTATTATTATTTATTATTATTATTTATTATTATTATTTATTATTATTATTTATTATTATTATTTATTATTATTATTTATTATTATTATTTATTATTATTATTTATTATTATTAATTATTATTATTATTTATAATTATTATTTATTATTATTATTTATTATTATTAGTTATTATTATTATTTATTATTATTATTTATTATTATTATTTATTATTATTATTTATTATTATTATTTATTATTATTATTTATTATTGATCATTATTATCATTATTATTATTAATTACTATTATTATTATTATTATTATTATTGTCATTTTTTATTATTTTTAT
>NC_134778.1:61429802-61524802 GCF_046742065.1 Oratosquilla oratoria | reverse complement strand
TCCTAGTATCTTTATGTTTCTTTGTTTGTGTATTTGTGTGTCTCCTATCCATATTTCTGCTGGTTTCTGTGTTGATATGTTTAGTAATTGGAACTTTGTTGTGTTTGTTTGTATTTTCCATTGTTGTTCATATGTGTTTATTGTTTCTATTGTTCTGCTTGTTTTTAGTGCTAACATGTTTTTACCTTTTTGGCTTGGGTATGTGATTATTTGTGTCAGGTCATCTGCAAATTGTATGTGTGTGACTCCGTGTGTTGGGTTGGGGGTGTCATGTGTGTAGAGGTTGAATAGTGTTGGTGAAAGGATGCTTCCTTGGGGGACTCCACTGTGTATGTTGAAGGGTCTTCCTGTATAATGGTGTATTCGTATTTGTGCTTGTCTGTTGTCGAGGTAATTGCAAAGTATTCTTGTTAGTACGTCTGGGATTTGTGTTTGGTGTGTTTATGTCTGTGAGTTTTTTTTTCCCGTGTTTGGGTATGAATGTTAGTGTGGCTGTTTTGAATATGTCGGGGAAGTATCCCATGCTGAATGTTTCATTGAATATTTCTGTGAGTAATTGTAGTGTTGAGTCTGGAATATTAGTATTATTTTGTTTATTTGTGACTGTCCAGGTGTTTTGTCTTTGAAGTTTTTTTTATTGTTTGTTTGATGTTAGTTAGTGTAAAAGGTTTTGTGAGTGTGTTGTCTAGGTCGAGTCGTCTCATATCAGCTAAGTTGATAGGGGTAATGTCGTCTTGTATTTCTTGTACTTGTGTTGTGATTGTTCTTTCGTGTTCCATGTCAAATGTTGCGTTTTCTACTGGTGTGATCCTGAATATGTTTCTCCAGTGCTGTCTGAATATGTGTTCTTTGGCTTTGTCTTTGTGTATCTTGTGGTTATTGTGTATGATGTAAGGGGTGGTGTTAGTAGGTGTTCCTGTTAGTCGTTTAATCTGTGTCCAGAAGTATTTGGTGTCATTGTATTGTAGATTTATTTTTTGTATTCCATTGTTCCAGTGTTCGTCGTGTAGTTGTTTGTTCTCTTCTGGTAGTTGATTTTGTATGTCGCGTAGTGCTTGTTTTGCTTGTGGTGTCCATGTGCCGTTATTGTACTTGTGTTTGTAGTTGTTGATATTGCCATTGTAGTAGTTTGAATGTATCTGATTGTTTTGGGTGTGGTAGAATTTTATGTTTTGTTTTTGGGATGTGTTTGTCCATGGCTTGTTGTATCATAGTGTGCCATGTGTTGAGTTTGTCGTCAATGTATTTTTATTACGTGTTGTTCTCTGTCTTTGTTTGTCATATTTTGCTCTTCCTATGTTTAGTGTGTTCTTGATTCCTGTCCAGTCTGCTTTGTGGAATGTGTATCTTTCTGGTGTAGGTATTGTTATTGGTTTTGTTGCCAATGTTAAGTGTATTGGGATGTGGTCTGATGTAGTTAGTTGTCCTGGTGTGGTTCTGTAGTTTAAGTGATGATGTCCGTTTGTTAGTATCATGTTTGGTGTTTCTTGTTCGTTGTGTGTAATGCAGGAGGGGAAGTCTGGCCCTAAGTGTGTTAAGTGTCCTCTTTGTATTAGTTGTGCTATCTGTCTTCCTGTGGTGTTTGTGCTGCTGTGTCCTAGTGTAGGATGTTTGACGTTCATGTCTCCTAATATGTATACAGGTAGTCTTTTTCTTGTTAGTCTTAGTATGTCATCTATAGGGAAGAGGGGGTGTCTGGGGGGTAAGTATATTGTTGCTATTATTATGGGTCCTTGGTTTGTGTCTATTTTAAGTCCTAGTATTTCGTCTTGAAAGTCGTCTAGTATTTTGTATTTGATGTTGTGTTTAATGGCTATTGCTATGCCTGCTTGTGCTTGATTGGTATCGTTTCGTCTGTGTACTGTGTAATTGTGTATTTTTAGTCTGTCGAGTGTACCTATCGAGTTTAAAAGTATTATGTCTGGTGTTGTTATGTTGTATATGTTACAAAGTTCGTTTCTTCTGTCGAATGTCCACTGTATTATGTTGTGTTGTATGATGTGTATTTGTTCCATAATGTTGAGGTAGAAGTGCGTAGTTATTGTTTAGTCGGCGTTGAGTGTCCAGTGTGGTTCGTATTCTGTGTTCTTGTTTCGGAGTTCGAAGTGTCCTTGTTTGAGATTGTTGAATTTTGTTTCGTTTATTATCTGTATGGGGTAATCGGTTAAGTTTATTGTGTCTTTGGCTATTTTCTCTATTATGTCTTTTTCCTGCTGTGCTGTTGTGTATAGTATTTTTATTCTTTGGGTGTCGATGAGTGTTTTGAGAGTGTCGTGTGTGGGGTCTGATGGTATCTGTTCTGTTACTGGTGCTACAAGTTGAAGTCCCAGGCGGTTTGTTTTTGGCTTGGTTGGTCTTTGTTTCTGTGGGGGATTAGTGTCTTCGTTTTCTGGTAAAGGTCTTTTGAGGTTTTGCTCTGTTGTCTCCATGGGTTCTGTGTTGTTAGATGTTATGGTGGGTTGTGTTTGGTTCCTTAGTGCTTTTGCTAGTAGGTTTGTGTTAATGGTTTGGGGTGGGATTATGACTGTGGGGAGGCCGTTGGCTTGGTATATGGTGTTGAGTGTGCTCTGGAATGAACCTGGCTCTTCCGTGTCCATAAGAGTGGCCAGTGTAATGACGGTGTTTATTGTTGTCATGTGGTGAAGTGTTGTGGTCGTGTTTGTTGGTGTAGGGAGGAGTGCGGGTTTTGATGTAGTGTCAGAGGCATATTTTGTGGATTGGAGTGTGTCTGTTTATTTTGTTGTTGTTGTTGTTGTTTGGGGGGGCAGCGGTGTGCAACAGCTGGATGGTCCCCTTGACAGAGGAGGCATTTGGTCATTACACAGGTGCATTTGTCTTTTCGGTGTTCTGTGGATGCGCATTTGGAACAGGACATGTATGGGAATGGGTGTGGGCAGTGTTTGCGTACGTGTTCAAGTGAGTAGCAGTTGGTACATTGTGGGATATATGTATATGTTTCCTGTTTGAGTGTATGTGTGGGGAATGATTGTGAGAACATTTTCAGTCCCTTGAGGAGGCACCCTTTCACCATTTGTGTGGATTCAAATTTTACCTTAAGAACGGTTCCGGTGCGTGGAAGTGTGATGACTTGTGTGACGCGTTTAGTCTTTCTATTTCTTGCTTGATTTCCTCGGGTGTGTTGTGTGATGTAAGGATACATATTCATTATCATTCATCTATGCTGCTCAATACGTGTCACTAGGCGTGAACGGTAGGAATTACAGGTGTTTCGATTACACAACAGTCTGACAGGTGTGTAACGTAAATGAGGATGAAACAGCGGAGCCTATAGCGTTAGAGAACCATGACTATGACAGAGTAGTGATAATATCATGTAGATGGGGCGAAAGATGAAATAGATGGAGAAGACAAATCATTCCCTTTGGAAGCCGCTTAAGCCCTGTCACTTTTCTCCACAAATTCTATCAAAATTAAAGTTATCATCATTTGCCTGCAGCAACGTGCGGGTAATCTGGCTAGTATATATATATATATATATATATATATATATATATATATATATATATTATATATATATTCGTGAAAAGCTGGAGTCCAGGAACAATTATTCGGAAGAGAGTAAACACTGGATTCGTCGTTTGAAGTTTATTCCTACTTTTCGAACCCTGTCCGGGGTTCGTCATCAGGGTAATACAATGGTAGCCAAAGGAATCTATATAAAAGGGGGTCTACCTCGTGCACTGGATTAAGTAACCCCGGTGACCGTTACATTCCAGAAAAATAGAAAATACAAAAGCTACACATCACAAAGATTGAGCATAGCATAACCCGAAAATAACTACAAAAGGATCCCATATCACATAATCCACACATCAACATTAATATAAGAAATATAATGGCAAATGAAATCTTACACTAAAATACGTAAACCTGTCTAACAACAATGCGAAGTTCTAATACGATTTAGCTATCGTTGCGAAAAATCAAAGCTAAAAACTGTAACATACAAATATACAATACGACAATAAAACGGATCCAAAGAGAATAAATAAGAAAAATAGATAAGAAAGATAGATGAGTGACCTACCAAGATAGATAAAAAGATCACATGCCAGGATGTACCGCAACACAGCCAATAACCTAAAGTTGGTAAGCACCCCACAGCCTGTAATAACCACACGTCTGTGAAAAATCCCAACAAAACATAATCAGCTAAACCGCTGACTCAAGATAAACATGGGTATGATGGCAAACTTATACCCCCCACCCCGCCCCCGTCGTCACTACTTCTTGATGGACACAACGTGTCCTAAAATAAACTCATGTCAGAGGACAGAATCCCATAAATAATGATCAACCATATGCACCGCTAACACAGGCCTGATTGATCAAGTGACATAACGGTACCCTCAAGTAAATACACGGGTTAGGAAGCTCGTTCCCCCGGAGTGAATAACAAATTAGCCATAAAAAAGAACATAAAGTGAGCATATGAAAATAGAAGAATGACATGCCACAGATGGGCCGAGTGTCCACACGCCGGAATGTCCCGCGAAACATTCATTGGTTAAATCTGGTAATTACAACATATCAAAGAAATAAATACAATATGAAAGGACACAATTCCACAAAAATAAAAACTGATTAACCACACCTTTCACCAACTCAAATAAAAAAAAATAAAATACAAATAAGATATAAAACATAGACCAAAAGGCAAATTACTGTCGTGATGAGTGTACCCTTTCCAACCTATCCTTGGCTCCCTTGTAGTTCGGGTTCAAAGTGATGCACATGTTAACGCTATTCTCATTGCTAGCCCATGCTTCTAAGAATAACCTGACACTTTTTCCATTTCCTTTGTACCTAACTTCTGCATCATGCCGATCCATCTCTGGTGCTTTTGTATTCTGGTCGCCAATTTCTTTAAATTTTCCCCAACATAATGGGTCTCACAGTCCTTATACTTAACGTCGTACACCACCCCTATCCGGTCTGCTTGGCTTTCTATATCTTTCACTTTGGTCAGAGCTCCATGCAGCGTGTTTATGGGTTTATGCGCCACCTCTACTCTATACTCACTCAGCAACCTGGCCGCTACCTCAGACGCCCCTTTCAGAAAAGGGACAGTAACCCGCGGTGCATCTCGTCAATTATCGCCTACCTCACCATTCGGTTGGTGTGTCGTCCACCTTCTCACCGTCGAATTCGGATAACCGCTGTCTCTGAATACCTTTTTAAGGTGTCTCCTCTCCTCCCTCCTGCTATCCTCCGTTGAACACACCTTTTCTGCCCTAGACCACAGAGTCTTCACCACACTTCTTTTGTGTGCGACCTGGTGGCAGCTGTTATAATCTAGTAGCCGGTCTGTGTGGGTGTTCTCCCTGTGAATACCTGTTGTCAACGTGGAACCGTTTCTCTTCACCATGACATCCAGGAATGGCAATCGTTCGTCCTCCTCTTTCTCTGTTTCAAACAGAATGGCCCCAATTCTTCCCATTCAAGGGATCGAAGAAAGGTTCCATACATACATACATACATACATATACACATACATACATACATACATACATACATACATACATACATACATACATACATACATACATACATACATACATATATACACACATTCATACATACATATACCAAAGGCTTCCCCCCTCTTACACGGGGGGTAGCCAAAAAGAAAAAGGCATAGCAACCACTCCCACCCATTCCATCCCCATCACACTCCACTCCCCTCCACCCTCCTCCCTCCCTCTCATCTTGGCACCTCCTGGATGACGGGTCATCCCTGCATCCCACCCACTGCCCTGGGTCAGAAAAAGTGTCGCAAGACACGGCACATCCACAGCAAAGGCCGCTTCATTGAATTGGCGACCCCCCCCTCTCCGTCCCCTCATCCAGAAACAGAGAAGACGGGGAGAAATCCCTTCGGGCTGTGTCAATTTATTTTTCACACATACTCCCTCACCCCCGCCTCCCATCTCCCACCCACTCCCCCTCATGCATCACAGTATCATCCATATATAATCATTCTCCATTCACCCCTATCTTCTGTCCTCTCCTGTCCTTCCTCAACAGACATTCCCCTCTTTCCCAATGCCCCTTTTACCCCATCCATCCAACTCATCCTTGGTCACCCCCTCATGTTCACTCCTTCCACTTCTGCCTTCCACACCTCTTTTACTAATCTTTCTTCACCCATAGTTTCCATATGTCCAAACCATCCCAAAACTCTTTCATAAACCTTTTCTCCCAACTCCCTTTCCACCCCGACTCTCCTCCTTACTTCCTCCTTTCTCACTCTACCCAGCCTAGTAACCCCTATCATACTCCTCAGACAACTCATCTCAAACACATTCAAACTCCTTCTCTCTTAAGGGATCTATTCAGTGCCCCTACGGATCAGAGTCACTCTCTCTTCTTTTATGTTCCATGTTTCTACCCTATACAATGCTTTCGGCACAATCACCCCTTCGTACACTCTCCTCTTAGCATCCATTCCCAAATGTCTATTTCTCATTACACTTTTTAATCCATCAAGGCATTTACTCGCTTCTCTCAATCTACATTCTACCTCCACTTCTACTCCTCCCTTTCCTGCCACATTCGCACCCAAGTATTTAAAACTATCCACTTCCTCCAGTCTCTCTCCCATAATACTCGCTTCCAGTCTACTGCCACTTTCTCCCCTTGTACATCTCATCACCTTTTACCCACATTTATCTTCAACTTCCTTCTTTCGCACACTTTCCTAAACTTTGTCACTAGCTTCTGCAATCCCTTCTCTGATCCTACTACAAACATATTATCGTCAGCACACAACAACTGGCTTATTTCCCATTTTTCTCATTTTTTTTAACTATCTCCAATCCCCGACCCATTACCCTTGCATTTACTTCTCACACCACCCCATGCATGTATAAATTGAACAGCCAAAGTAATATAACACATCCCTGACAAAGTTCCACCTTTGCCTCAAACAACTCACTCTGGTCCTGGAGCTGCAACGTCTACGTCGTGGGACCACCCCCCAAACCCAAGAGTTGGGGGCCAATCAGCAGCAACTACCCCTGGCCATCAGCTCTACGCAGATGGCACCGATCCCCAAGGAGGAGCTACGCCTACCTGGGGGAGTACCACAATCCTTTTTTTCCAACACACAATGTTACGTTTTTTCTGCACTGAGGGGTCATTTTCCGGCGATCACCCCTCTTCTTCTACTTTTAGCCGGAGATGTAGAGAGCAATCCTGGGCCCACCACAAAATACACATGCCCAACATGCTCTAAACCCATTACTTCGAGCAGACAGACAAAGGGCTCAGTTCAGTGCAATATGTGCAAAAACTGGGCCCACCTCACTTGTACAACACTTGCTGACACAAACCAATACACAAACACTTGGACATGTTCTACCTGCCCTCCAGTAACCCCAATCCCACCTCCCCAACCACAGCCAACACCCTTACCCACTCCCAATTTCCCTTTGCCCTTACCCCCGATTAGTACTCCCCTTCCTTTGTCCCCGATCTCTCCTTTCCCCCCCTCTGACCCAGATCCTACACCTTCCCCACTACCACCCCAACCTCAACCCCAAACGGCAACATACAAAACATACAAAACACACAACATCAACATATTACAACACAACATTGACGGCATTAACACTAAAAAACATGAACTTGAACACTTTCTTAAACAACACAACATACACATTGCAATTCTACAAGAAACAAAATTAAGACACTCACACAAAACACCATCATTTCATAATTACACCACCATCAGACAAGACCGGACTGACGGCAATGGCGGTGGACTCATCACCCTGATCCACCATTCCATCTGTTTTGTGGACACAAGTGCCACAACCAAAATTCTCCTCCCTACCACAGATAACACAACAGAAACCCAATCCATTCGTATCCGCACAGGCAACAATTCAACACTAACAATAGTTAACATGTACATTCCCCCCCAATCATCCCCCACAGTTCCAAACACCTTCAGACCTCAACTCAGCCAACTAACCTCAATCCCCAACCTGATCATGGGTGGTGACTTCAACGCCAAGTCGTCTGCCTGGTTTGTCGACAACCCTGACACAGACAGAGGGCTTGATATACAGACTCAATTCGACTCATTGACTATCATGAACAACACGCATAATCATACACATATCCCATACCAAGCCCTCTACACTCCCTCCTCTCCTGATATCACCTTTTGCTCCCCCTGCCTAACCCCAACAACATCATGGAGAGTGGTCGGAGCCCTTGGTTCTGACCACCTTCCAATCATCATCACCACCAAAACAAGATGCACCCCAGCTGGCCACAGACACACTTACACCAATTACAAGAGAGCTAACTGGGAAGCCTTTAATGAAGAGACAGAACAACATTTTGAAACACTTAACAGTACACCAATCACAAACATAAACAATGCTGTGCACGCTTTTAATACAATCATACAAAACGCAGACAAGAGATACATCCCTAGAGGCAACAGAAAATCACACAACCCCAACTTCACACCAGAAATCCAAGGCCTCATCAGACAACGTGACACACTTAAACACGATACCCCCACACCTATCCCTCAAAACATAGCAGACCAAATACAAACACTAAACACTGTGATTGCCAATAAAATACATGAACAAAAAACACAGAATTGGCAAAACTTTATCAATACACTTGATCACAAAACAAACACCAGCAAATTGTACAAAACACTCAACAGCATCACACTATCCAACACTAACACTACACGCTCTCACGCAGCAATAATCACAACAACAGATAATCTACCCTCAAACAGACAACAAGCAAACACACTCATACGTCATTTTGCACAGACGAGCCATCTTACATCTCACCCTGACGACCGACGCACCATTCGACGTAAGAAAGACTTTCCCACAGACTCAGACTATACACCCTTCATAGACAGTCAGACAAAACTCATAATGCATAGTCTCAAGCACTCATCTGCCTGTGGCCCTGATAACATAAGCAACATCCACCTAAAACACATTGGACCACAAGGTATACACGCACTCACAAACATTGCAAACTACAGCTATTCACACAACACTATACCCGACATCTGGAAGCATGGTAAAATAATCACCATTCCAAAACCGAACAAAGACCCAACAATCCCAACATCGCACCGCCCAATCACACTTCTCTGCACCCCCTCTAAAGTCATTGAACGCCTAATACTTAAACTTGTCACACCATATATTCCCCTTGCTGACTCACAACACGGTTTTAGGCCACTACACTCCACAAACACTCTTCTGACAAACCTCACACAAAGAATTTTAGATGGCATCAATTCAGATAGGCCCCACCACAGAACACTTCTTATAACATTGGACATTAGTAAAGCTTTTGATGCTATCCCCCGCCACAACCTAACAAATAAAATATATAACACAGACATGCACAATAACACCAAAAGATGGCTGGCCAATTATCTGGCAGGCAGGAATGCTCATGTGTCATATAATGGCCAATCATCGCACATCAGAAACATTAAGAATGGAGTACCACAGGGCTCAGTTCTATCCCCCACATTATTTAATCTATACATGCATGACTTACCCACGCCAGACACCTCAGAAATACAAATCTCTTCCTACGCAGACGACATAACAATCACATGCACACATCGTAACACAGACAAAGCTGCAGAAATAATCCAGCCTTACCTTGACACACTCAACACATGGTTCATCACAAACAGACTCAAAATAGCTCCAACCAAATCTACAGCAACACTTCTCACCAACTGGACAAAAGAACACAAATACATACCTCATCTCTACATCAACAACACTCTAATACCACACACAAACACACCGAAAATTCTTGGTGTAACATACGATACATCCATGTCTTTCAAACAACACCTCACAAACATAAAAAACAAATGCACACCTAGACTTAACGCACTTAAGTCAATCACTGGAATAACATTTGGACAAAACAAAGAAACTAATATAACAATATACAAACAATGCATACGCTCAGTGATGAATTATGCGAGTCCTGCATGGGCTCCTAATCTCAGTGAGACACACCACAACACCCTTCAAATCATACAAAACAAAGCCCTAAAAACAATTACAGGCTGCACAAATACATCACCTACAGACCATTTACACCATGAAACAAAAGTCCTCAAAGTCAAGGACCACCTCGACATGAGAGGCACACAAACACTTGCTGCAGCCACCACAAACACATCACACCCGCTACACTACATAGCAGAACACCCACACACACCAAGAAACATTAAAACTACACCCAAAGACCTTTATTACACACAGATACTCTCTTCTCTTCCTCCACAACCACCAAATACCAGCCTCCGGAAACATATTCATAATCATATCACTCACCGCTCCATTAACACACTGAAAGACAACACACTGCTGCATGCCAGACCCCCTGATATCCACCCTTCTGAATCCTCTCTCCCACGTAAGGACAGAGTCCACTTGGCCAGACTGCGATGCGGTCACCACCCAGCACTTCTAAGCTACCAGAAGAGGCTGGACGACCGTGTTGTGAACAGCTGCCCAGGATGTAACACTTCACCCCATACCATACAACACATAATGGAAGACTGCATTATACACAATCATGCACGCAAACAACACAACATACACTCTATAAAGGATTTGTGGGAAAACCCAGTTTCGGCTGTGGCCTTCCTTGGGGAGACGGGACTGCTCGGACAGACAGTCTAGGGAACGACAACAACAACAACAACAACAACAACTCACTCTCTTCATTTCTGATTTTAACACAAGCTCTACTACTCTCGTAAACACTCTTGACTGCTCTTGACAGGTTTCCTCCTATCCTATATATCTGCAATACCTCCCACAGTACTTTCTTGTCTACCCTGTCATAAGCCTTTTCCAAATCCATAAAGGCCCAAAACACATCCTTATCTTTTCCTAAAGCTTTCTCACATATCTGATCGACACAACCCCTACCTGTCTTAAACCCACTGATCCTCACCAATTACTCCCTCTATTCCTCCCCTAATCCTCTCAATCAAAACCCTCCCATAAGCCTTCCCAACTACACTTAACAAACTGATCCCTCTGAAACTACTACAGTCACACTTGTCCCCTTTTCCCGTGTAAAGGGGATTTACACAGGCACTCCTACAGTTCTCGGGCACTCTACCCTCGTTTAAACAAACGTTAAATAGCTTCACCAGCCAGTCCACCATCACTGCACCTCTTTTTTTTTAACATTCTGCATGACAGCCATCCAACCCAGGTGCCTTACCTGCTTTCATCATTTTAGCAACTGTCTTCACCTCATTTTTCCTTATTTCTCCTCTATTTTCCTCACTCATCACTGTCATTTTCTTAGCGCTTCCCATTGCAACTACTTTTCCTTCCCTATCCTGCACATTTAGCATACATACAGGCATATACCAAAGGCTTTTTCTCCGTGTAAGGGAGGTAGCAAAAAAAAAAAAAAAAAAAAACACTTCCACCCATTCCATCCCCATCACACTCCACTCCCCTCCACCCTCTTCCCTCACACTTATCTTAGCATCTCCTGGATGACGGGTCATCCCTGCATCCCACCCACTGCCCTGGGTCAGAAGCAGTGTCACAAAACACAGCACATTCACAGCAATGCCGCTTCATTAAATCGGCAACCCCCCCTCTCCGTCCCCTCATGCAGAAAAGAAGACGGGGAGAAATCCCTTCGGGATGCGTAAAATTTTTCTCATACATATTTCTTCACCCCCTCCCCCATCTCCCACCGATTCCACCCATGCATCACAAAATCATCCATACACAACCCTTCTCCATTCACCACTGTCTTCTGTCCTCTCCCATCCTTCCTCAACAGCCCTTCCCCTCTTTCCCAGTGCCCCTTTTACCCCATCCATCCATCTCATCCTAGGTCAACCCCTCATGTTCACCCTTTCCACATATGCGTTCCACACCTTTTTTTACTAATCTTTCTTCACTCATTCTTTACATGAGTCCAAACCATTCCGATATTCTTTCATCCACCCTATCTCCCAACTCCCTTTCCAACCCCGTTCTCCTCCTCTCCTCCTCATTTCTCACTCTATCCAGCCTAGTAACCCCTATCATACTTCTCAGACACCCCGTCTCAAACACATTTAAACTCCTCTCTTCCTCTCTTATGTTCAATGTTTCTATCCCATACAGTGGTATCGGCACAATAACTCCTTCATACAAACTCCCCTTAGCATCCATTCCTAGATGTCTATTTCCCATTACACTTTTTAATCCACCAAGGCATTTACTCGCTTCTCTCAATCTACATTCTACCTCCACCTCCACTCCTCCTTTTTCCGCTACATTCGCACCCAGGTATCTAAAGATATCCACTTCCTCCAGTCTCTCTCCCATAATACTCACTTCCAGCCTACTGCCACTTTCTCCCCTTGTACATCTCATCACTTGCACTGGGGGGGGGGTTACTTATTGAATGTAAGCCATTCTAAAAATATCACTATTTGTTTGTTTGTAAAACTATTACAAGAATGTGTCTGCTGTAATATAACTAAGTAAAATAATAACGTAAAAGATAAAAAAAATTCTCTTGTAAGAAGTTTGGAGATTTCGCACTTTTTACGTATATATATGTCAGTGTGTGCGTGCGTACGTGTGTGCGTACGTGTGTGTGTGTGTGTGTGTGTGTGTGTGTGTGTGTGTGTGTGTGTGTGTGTGTGTGTGTGTGTGTGTGTGTGTGTGTGTGTGTGTGTGTGTGTGTGTGTGTGTGTGTGTGTGTGTGTGTGTGTGTGTGTGTGTGTGTGTGTGTGTGTGTGTGTGTGTGTGTGTGTGTGTGTGTGTGTGTGTGTGTGTGTGTGTGTGTGTGTGTGTGTGTGTGTGTTCATTGTCGCCGTGTGTGCCTTCTTGTATTTGTTCGTATCAACCCAATATTTGTCTTCTGCATGGAAACCGCATCCAGTGGAACAAAGAAGAACAACAGCAAAAAGAATCCAGTTGAGTGATGATGATGTGTCCATTGGTGTATTTACATTCTGCACGTGTAATAGATAAGCAAGATACAAAGTACAGACCTAGACAAGAATAAATAACAACATAAGCAATGCACATATACAGTTATGAAAACACAGGACCCTTTGAACAGAGATTATGATTATGAGGGGTAGATACAGAAGTCATAATTTGTACAGTGGGCCTTGGGGGAGGCCCGGTGATTGCAAGGATAGGCATTCTTATTACCTATCAACATGTAACACTTCGCTCAGTCCCTGGAAAGGATCAAAGACCCTGAACTTATTGGGATGCAAGGTAAGTACACACACAAACACACACACATATATATAGGTTGCTATATCATCATGCATCTGTAATACACACTCTAAGCATAAATTAGGATGTATTCAATAGGGGACCTGTAAACTTACAATTAAGTTTAGATTGGCGATCTGGCATGCTATCACAGATATGATCACCAATACTGATGTTAACAGGCGTAGCCCAACTATGCTGGTGCCTCAACATTTTGGTCTTCGAGTCAAGTTTTTCCCTCACAGAACCATAAATATTATGCAATGTGTGATATTGGAGGTGACTACAGTCATCAAAATTGTAGAGGAGACGAGTAGGACTGTCAAGCACATAATAAAGGAACCGTTTTTCCACTCCATAGATGACATAATGAGGCGTCTTGCCCGTAGAAGTGTTAATGGTACTCTAAGATGGGAGCAGTGTGAGTACAACCTTTGTTCTGGACACAAGAGCTACACTGGGCTACATGAGAGGTAATTTCCAGTCGCATTTTAGGCCAATGAAACAGGAACTAAGGACTCAGGGACCACTAGCTGTGCCACATCCTGCTCAAACACTTCCACATTACAAATGAGGATATTGTCCTGTAAAGAAAATTGGGAGAGGGGACTACCTTGACTTGTGCTTATGATACTTTTGGCGAAAAAAAAACACTCAAATGCCCTGACCTGTTATAATAGGTGCATGCAAGGACAGGGGGGGGGGGGTAAATTTAGGCGAAAGGGGGCTTCGAGTCGGAACTCCGATGACTGAGGGGGTGGAGGAGGAGAGTTATCAACATTGGTATGTTGAAGTGTATCACTAATACACAAAGAACCAGAAGGCACTTCCTTAAGTTTACATGAAAGCCTTGTTGCGAAAGGTAATAGGGATTCATCCGTCTTATAGCTGAGAGAAGATGCTGCTCTCCTCTCAAAAGGCTCTAAGAAAATGATGTATAAGAGAAACTCCAAAATAAGGTGGAACCTATCTAAAGTGATAGTATCTTTATCAACCCACTCTGAATGGGATAGAGAATCTAAGGCTTCTACAGCGATTCTGCTGGCCTGGGCCTGAGCACGCATATAGTTAAGAGTGCCCAATCTGGATGTAAGAACATCAGCCAACTTGAAACACCACTGAAAAATATTATCAACAGGGGTATCAGATAAAAAAAAAGAGAAAATTAGCTCATAATCTTAAACCAAAGGCTTACGGTCAAGATACGAAGCACATAGCATTTCAGATGCCAATGAATTAGGTATAAGCTGTGACTTCATAAATGAAATGTTCTCAGACCCTGTCAAAACATTTGTATTCACAATACTATCCTCGCACTGGCAAATAAATTCAGTAGCTTTATATTGGAGATTATGACCAGAACATTTGACAAAAGAAGGTTCCTGATGTAATAATGTAAAAGTATGAACCATTATTTCAGATGGATTTTGGGGATTTATGAATTATGGCACCTTTGATTTAGACGTATTAGAAGGGGGCAAGATAATTGTTCTCCACTCCGAGTGAGCAGAACATTTGGTTCTTACAATCATACTTATATATAAAATACAACCAATATATACAATGATAATAATGGACAATTTTATAATATTCATAAAAAAAGAGAAAACATGTATTTCCCGATCTAACAACACGCATGTACATAAGTGTATAATACTACAAGTACGTATGTATAATATGCAGAAGTACAATGCTGTAAGTACACCATTACAACACGTATGTACAATAGACAATGATAAGTGTACAATGCTACACGAAAAGTACACCATTATAAGAGAAACCTCCACAGATGGAGAAAGAGAGAGAGAGAGAGAGAGAGAGAGAGAGAGAGAGAGAGAGAGAGAGAGAGAGAGAGAGAGAGAGAGAGAGAGAGAGAGAGGGAGAGGAAGGACACTTGGCACAGTACAATAAACAGCTCTATGAGCGTTCCTCACTTCTGCTCAACTGGCCTCATCGTTGTGGGTTTGACTGACTAGGAATCCGCAGCCTAACAGCAACTGTCAGTGGTTCCCGGGTCCTCCCATGAGTCTCTTCCGGAATAAAGTATACTATTGGTGATACATAAGTTTTGGGAGTTGTATTTACACGAAGGCCGCTTCATACTTTTGAGGGTGGGCCGCTCACGTGGCTAGACCTGACGCGCCTATGACAATGCGACCCAGCTTGACCCGACCTAACCTTATCCAGTGCAACTGTGTAATTATGCACCACGGATGACTATCCGCGCAGTGTATATATATATCGGCTCCTGGTCCCATGCGACATCAGTTCAGTTATGCCTTGATAATAAAGGAGATGAACTCAGCAACCTCTTTCTTGTAAAAGGTTGTGATCCACACTTTGGAGGCGATATGAGTAGTGGAGCAAGTAAATGCCGTTCGGCTCTACGGATTTACTCTAGTAAATCGCAGCCAGTTGTCTTGTGCAGAGCCAGTTGTGATCTGCGGTAAGAAGCAAAGCAACTGACCACGAAGGCTGTGACGGTTACCTCTACATCAATTTTTGTCGTACAGTATATATTTACAATGTGATAGAAATAGGTATTTACATGATTGAGTGATACACTCGATATTAAACAAAAATATACACAATTATGATACATAGAAGGACATGCCATATTTAAATAATACAAGATGAAAAACAAAACGTAAGGATAATTCCTCCTGTGTGCATACGCTTCTCAACGACTGTATCGTTGTGCGGACCAGGTGTCCTAAGAGGTCAAGGTCAAGTTGGCCTAATTCCATTGTTAAGTAGGACTCCGGTCGGGTTCTGGGTAGACCTGACGCTCAACAGCCACTTGATGCTGCTACTACCACGTACGCGACGTCGTATGGCTTGATATCTATCTTCTCGTAGTGTGACGTCTTGTGACGTATAGTTGTGACGTCCTGTGACGTGTAAGATATCTTCTTCTGACATTTTCTTCCCACAGTACTTATATTTCCGGTGTTATGGAACTATACCAACTCTCCCAGTGTCCTCATTAGAAATGCGGAATTTTTGGTCGGTCCCCAATGTAAAGCTCTGTCCTCACGGATTCGGACGCGTAGATACCCAAGCTCGGGGGCTCGCCATCCTTTCCAGCTAAAACCTGGATTTGTGTGGTAAGGGTGGGGAAGGTGGTTCCGTTGCTATGGGAACAGCACGTACCAGATAAGGAGAAATGACAAGAGAAGGTGAATACGCTTTGCCCCCTACGCCTTGATTTCTGATATGTTCCCTGAACCTAAAAATATACACAAACAAGAAAACAGAACCAGGAGTCCCGGCACTACATAATCACCTGAGATTTGTGGATGTTACTATTCATATTTAAGAAACAACAGATGAGTCATAAGATATGTAATATGATATCAGCAAGAAAAATGTCAAAGCAGGTTTGAAGATGAATAAGAGTAAAACCAAAGTAATGTTTGATTCAGAAGTTAGAAGTAATGAAGTTATAATTGATGATAAGATCCTGGAAGAAAGTCAAAAGAATAATCATATAAGTCAGATGCACAAGGTAGAGATCTATTGCCAGGGGGCTTTCGTGAACCTTGGGATGGCTTAGGGATGGGCCCTGTTACGGCCACCGCCACCAATCGGTCCAGGTTTATTTTCCAACGATCAAAGTGGCACAAATGAGAGATGAAGACATGGTGCTTCGCTTGCGTGGGCTGTTTACGTCTTGCGCATTCTCCGGCATAAAGGAGATTTGTCAGGGCACTTTCCTGATAAATGCAGTACTATGGGCCCCATGCTTCCGTGCCAAATTTGGTGCCAATTGGCTCAGGTACATACATTCTTATGCGCGAAGTGGAAAACGTAATCATCTGTGGACAGGCTGCTTTATTAGTGCTGCCTCGGTCGCGCCTCCTTTCCAACTAAAGGGAAGAATATTCTTGGAATAGCTTAGAAGTTGATGTAGAGTTAGCTGAAATCATACGCGGGTTCAAAACTAGATATGGTAGGTTAGAAGAGAGAGGATTTCACGAGTTTAGTTCCTTTCCCGTATATAGCAATAAGGTATTCTAAACACACACACACACACACACACACACACACACACACACACACACACACACACACACACACACACACACACACACACACACACACACACACACACACACACACACACACACACACACACCTAGCAGCGAGTAGGTACGGGACGTTAGTCAAGGAATTGTGACCTTGCATTCCCGGTGTGTGGAGTGTGAGTGGTCTCAGACCTACCCAGAGATCTGCTAATAATGAGCTCTGAGCTCACTGCCGTAGGGTGGTGTCTGGCTGTCTCGAAAAGAGGCTGCAGCAGATCCGAGGTGAATACACACACACACACACGCACGCACGCACGCACACGCACACACACACACACACAAACACAGACACATGAATAAAAAAAAACCCATTATCCATCCACACTAGTGTCTGTCATCGCCACGTTTGCTGACGCGTAGGAGTAGAACAAACACATTTCCACGCCACTGAAGGTAAAGACTCACACTCAGTTTAATTGTGGTTCCCATTATTTGGGTTGAAGAACAAAGAAGGTGCAAGCAAAGTGAACTAATTATTGAGATTCTTTCTAATGTTCCCAGTCTTCGTCAACATAGGTCTTTTTAATTGGTAGGGTGTGTAAATATCTTACACACACACACACACACACACACACACACACACACACACACACACACACACACACACACACACACACACACACACACACACACACACACACACACACACACACACACACACACACACACACACACACACACACACACACACACTTGACGGCGCAGTAGTGGCGTTCGCAATTGCTGCTTCAGCGGTCCGAGTTCGAATCCTGCCCAGGGCTGAAATAATTCAGTATTACTGCGTTGCGAGTCGTTACTCCAATTCTCGTGGGCGAGGAGTTGGTGTGTGTGTGCGTGTAAGATCACAGCATTACCCATAGATTGGTCATATATGAGCTGTGAGCTCTCCTCCGAGAGTGAAATAGCTGTCGATCACAAGTCCAACACGTGATCCAAGACCATGGTGAATCACAGACACACACACACACACACACACACACACACACACACACACACACACACACACACACACACACACACACACACACACACACACTAACACATACACACACACTAACACACACACACACACTAACACACACACACACACACACACACACACACACACACACACACACACACACACATACACACACACACACACACACACACACACACACACACACACACACTCACACACACACACACACACACACTAACACACACACACACACACACACACACACACACACACACACACACACACACACACACACACACACACACACACACACACACACACACACACACACACACACACATGTATATATATATATATATATATATATATATATATGTATACATGTATGTATGCGTATATATATGTATATATATAAATGTATATATATATATATATATATATATATATATATATATATATATATATATATATATATATATATACTATGGAACTAATCGCTAGTAGCAGCGATATAATTCAAATAATGAAACTCGGTCGTCGCGAGCTTCGAACACAGATCCCATTGAGCTTCAATCTCTCTCGCTACCATCTAGCCACACTAAACATAGAGAAAGACTGAAGCCCGTTTTGTACGATCCCCGAAGTCTCTTGTGTGTTCGGCTACGACGAAGCTTTTGTATATTGGATTGTAGTGAATATATGTATATATGTATGTATACACGTATGTATGCATGCATGTATGTATGTATGTATGTATGTATGTATGCATGCATGCATGTATGTATGTATGTATGTATGTATGTATGTATGTATGTATGTATGTATGCATGTATGTATGTATGTATAGATAGATAAATAGATATAACCATGAAAATTAGGTCTTCTTGAATAGAAATAAGTTAGGTAACACATGAATATGATATTTTTCTTTAGACTTTAGTCTTACTGACCATTTCTCTTTCTGTGGTGGTAGAGAAGAAACAAAATGTTACCAAATTAACCTCTATTGAAAGATATAAGGTAAGTGTATTTGTGAGTTTGTGTGTGTGTGTGTGTGTGTGTGTGTGTGTGTGTGTGTGTGTGTGTGTGTGTGTGTGTGTGTGTGTATGTGTGTGTGTATGTGATTCACCTTGGTCTTTGGATTACGTGTTGGACTCGTGATCGACAGCTATTTCCCTCCCGGAAGAGAGCTCAGAGCTCGTATGACCGATCTATGGGTAATGCTATGACCTTACACACACAAACACACATACACAACTCCCCGCCCACGAGAATCGGAGTAACGACTCGAAGCGTAGCGATACTGAAATAATTTCAGCCCTGGGCAGGATTCGAACCTGGTACCACCGTACTGGCAGTCTAGTGTGTGTGTGTGTGTACGTGTGGTTGTTTCGTGCATATATGAGAAAACTGATATTGGTGGTCTGCAGTGACGCACAGAGTAGTTCCATGAAGCCTATTAAATGAAATTTTCAGAAATGGATTTTAATGATTTCGATATGATTTGTGGAAAGTCCACCTAAGCTCAAAGTCGACCATTGTCGCCATTCGTACATTGTACCTCGGCGACAACGGAATTAGCTTTCGTCCCGTTTTTCACCTCTTCCTTCCCTTCCGCCTCCTTGTCATCAGTAAGTAACGTGCTAAACTGCGGACGACTTCAAGCCAGCTTAAAGAAAAATGGTATCTAAACAAACAAGTGTGTAAAACGAAATAGAATCAGCAGCCGTGATATCTACACGTTTCAAAAATCGACAAAAAAATAAAAATAGAATAAAAACAATAACAAAATGACCACACAAATCATCTCTGAATAATAATAATGTGCACTATATATAAAATTCGTAGTATCTGAAACCCAACAAGCTCAATTCAGTAACTGAGACTGCAATCTAATTACCAGTGGCAGAAATCAGCTGTGGTCAATAAACGTGAAGTGTGATGATGATAATGGTGTAATAACAATGAATAACTCCTGTTGGTTGTGTTTGTGTGATGTAATGAGGTGGGTGAGTGGGGTTGAGATTTTTTTTTGCAAATAACTGTTTACCTATCACGTTCATATCCTATTCTTCCGGGGAGGAGTTTGGTTTCTTTGTCCTGCTGTTCTATTGGAGTGACTTTGGTGCATTCTGTTATTATTCTCAATGGCTTATTTTGTAGAGTTTGTAACGTGCCTATGTTTTGCTTATTGTTAGGAACCGAACTATGAAAGTGATGTCGAGTGTGGATACTAAGAAGTGTTTGTATACTGTAGTTAAAGTTTCTCTTTGTAATTCCACATTTGCAATTTTGAAAAGCTGAGAACATATTTGGGACCTGTGGGAGCGTAGTCGAGTGTGGATACTAAGAACTGTTTGTATAATGTGGTTAAATTTTCTCTTTGTAAACTCACATTTGCAATTTTGAAAAGCTGAGAAGATATTTGGGACCTGTGGGAGCGTAGTCGAGTGTGGATACTAAGAACTGTTTGTAGAGTATGATTAAATTTTCTCTTTGTAAACCCACATTTGCAATTTTGAAAAGCTGAGAAGATATTTGGGACGATTGGTCACATACGAGGCCGGCCCAAAGGACTGTGACACGGTGGAATGCGCTGACATCCCGGATGTCATTAACGCAGCTAGGTGTCCAGATCAAAGTCGGGTCATAGAGAATGGGATGCGAACCCTGGGTGAAGTTACTCATAAGCGTTAGGTCAACAGCATGGACTGCGATGTGGATGAAATGTACTGTAACCTAACTGCTTCAAATTTGAATGAGCATAATAAATATTTTCCCTTCAAAAGAATAAGGTCGAATACTATAACCCCCCAAATGGATGGCGGATAGGCTGAAAAATTAAATAGGAATAAAAAGAGGGCTTTACGCAAGATTAAAAAACATGAAACACCTTAGATCCACGTATGATATTGCCAGACTGGAAAAAACAACACGAGCACAGCGAAACGTAACTACGAAATTAAGGTTGCCGGACAAGCGAGACTAAACCCAAACAGCTTTTTTCATCTCTATAGAACAAAACATGAGAAAAGGATAGACCAAATCAAAAAGAAGAAGATGTCATGTTAGATTCGGAGGAAGAAATGAGCAAGACGTTTAACAAAACTTTTCTCACGGTACTTACAAAGGAGAGGCTAGATATGGTACACGACTGCGACCTGATCTTCAGTGGGCATGAAGGAAGTAGGCTTACATTAGCATTAGAATAACAATAGTCAAAAAGACTGATAGACTTAAAGCTACAAAATAGCCCGGGTAAATAATGTGTAACTAATTCTCTCTTTACACTAATGTCTATAAAGCGTTAGATTACAATGGTAGTTACGATGTTATTTACCTTGACTTTAGCAAAGCGTTGGACAAGGTGCCCACACTAGAGACTATTAAATAAACTTAGAGAACATTGCATGGGAGGAAAAGTGTTTGAATGGATTAGAGCATGGATCAGTGACAGAACACAGTGGGTCACCATAGACGGTGTAAATTCCAATTGGGGTAGTGTTACTTGTGGAGATCCCCATGGCTCTGTTTTTTGTCCCTTATTGTTCATTGTGTATAAAAACGACTTGGACAATGGGATTAGTAGTGACACTAGTAAGTTTGCGGACAGCACTAACGTAGGTCGCCTGATTAGGTCAGGAGGAGACGCCAAAATACTGCAAGATGATCTTAAAAAAATTGTGTACATGGTCGGTGAAATGGCAAATGGACGTCAAGATCTCAAATTGCAATGCGGTAAACGTAGCTTTACACAACCCAGAAAGCAGACACACTTATATAACACCTTTTTAGAGAAAAATGAGTGCGAGAGAGACTTGGGAGCTCAAGTGAGACCTGACTTTGAATCCAGGATATTGGTCTTGAGAGCTTAGCTTTAAGGTTAGAAAATAAAAGGCTCCCCAGAAATGCTGAAAAATTACGAAAATGGCAACAATAGCATTGGTGATAAACAACATTAATAATTATGATTATCATAACAATAATTGCAATAATAATTATAATAATAACAATATTAATAATAATAATGATAATAACATATAATGAAAATAATAATGATAACAATAATAATAATAATAATAATAATAATAATAATAATAATAATAATAATAATAATAATAATAATAATGATAATAATAATAATAATAATAATAATAATAATAATAATAATAATAATAATAATAATAATAATAATAATAATAATAATAATAATAATAATAATAATAATAATAATAATAATAATAATAATAATAATAATAATAATAATAATATTGATAATAATAACAATAATAATAATAATAATAATAATAATAATAATAATAATAATAATAATAATAATAATAATAATAATAATAATAATAATAATAATAATAATAATAATAATAATAATAATAATAATAATAGTAATAATAATAGTAATAGTAATAGTAATAATAATAATAATAATAATAATAATAATAATAATAATAATAATAATAATAATAATAATAATAATAATAATAATAATAATAATAATAATAATAATAATAATAATAATAATAATAATAATGATAATAATAATAATAATAATAATAATAATAGTAATAATAATAATAATAATGATAATAGTAATAATACTAATGATAATAATGATAATAATGATAATAATAATTATAATAATGATAATGATAATAATGATAATAATAATAATAATAATAATGATAATAATGATAATAATAATAATAATAATAATAATAATAATAATAATAATAATAATAATAATAATAATAATAATAATAATAATAATAATAATAATAATAATAATAATAATAATAATAATAATAATGATAATAATAATAATAATAATGATGATGATGATGATGATGATAATAATAATAATAATAATAATAATAATAATAATAATAATAATAATAATAATAATAATAATAGTAATAATAATAATGATGATGATAGTAATATCACCATCAGCCTAGTGCAGTATAGCAATATAGTATTATAGATGTAGTAATATAGGGAACATATTCATGCTTTGTATAGAAATCACAAGCCATATATATGTTTCACTTTAGTGCCATGGATGATGATGTTGCCCAACAACGACGGGTCTATGCTGCGGATGCTGACATCGCCATTCTTGCAGTGTTTCCGATTGGAAAATCGCAGTAGTGGTTGTTGATATGAATGGAAACTCTCAAAAGGTTTCGATTCAACCCTCAGTTAATGTAGGGCTTAATGGCTACATTTTGGTGGCAGCGGTGGGATCCTGGTGGGGGTAGGCGTGGACGTTGGGTTTGCTTTCCTTGGTCACTCGTTATGATTTAGTGTGGTTGTTATTCCCGTTGTTGGTGATCCTGGTCCGTCTGTTGGCAGTCGACTTCAGTTAGGTTGCAGGGATCTAATCGGGTGGCGTAGGGCGAGGTCGGGAGTTGGTCCGGCGTCTCGCCAGGCGGGTTTGCGTACGTCAGCTTTTTGAGACCTATATTTCTGACTAATTTACGAAGATGTAATGGTAAAGTGCCAAGTAATTGTCCGTAGGTTGCAAAAGCTCGGTCTTCGCGTGAGACCGTCGTCAGATTTGTGCAAGTGTGTATACAGGATAGCTATGATGCTATTGGTTGACGACGCGTGTTCACCAACAAAAGTGACGTTTCTGATTGGCTGCGCGCTAGCAAATAGGATACGTGGGTTTACGTCTCTAAGACTGGAGACCTTGAAAGTTTGCTACAAGGTAAATGGCCCCATAGAATATAAGTTGGTGAGGGTCTCTTTCTTGGTTTGTTGTTTCTTCTAAAGTTTGACGGACAAAGGCAGTTTGTGTTTATTGTAGTGGTTCATTGTGGCCCCGTTTGCCAAGCGAAATGTTAATCGCCTTAGTAGTTGCATCTTTGTCGTTCCGATGTATGAGTGAAATCCAGAGTCCTCAACAATACAGCTGTGTCGATAGAGGTCGTGAATTTCTTGTAGAGGTGATAAAACTTTGTAAGGGCGATTTACTAGTAACAATGTATTTAATTCTTCCTTATTTACTTTTTTCAGTTGAAACCTAAGTTCTGCACCATGAGAGAGATGAAAAAGGGTTTCGTGGTCGTTGTCGTCATGTCCGCCATCTTGTGTTTGTTCGTATCAACCCAAAACTTGTCTATTACATGTAAATCGTATCCAGTGGACCAAAGAAGAACAGTAGCAAAAACAAGCCAGGTGAGTGATGATGATATGCCTATTGGTGTATTTACATTACGCACGTGTAGAGAAACCCCCACAGCAGAGAGAGAGAGAGAGAGGGAGGGAGGGAGAGAGAGAGAGAGAGAGAGAGAGAGAGAGAGAGAGAGAGAGAGAGAGAGAGAGAGAGAGAGAGAGAGAGAGAGAGAAAGAAAGAGAGAGAGAGAGAGAGAGAGAGAGAGAGAGAGAGAGAGAGAGAGAGAGAGAGAGAGAGAGAGAGAGATAAAGGGCACTTAGCACAGCACAATAAACAGCTCTATGAGCGTTCCTCACCTCTGCTCAATTGGCCTCATCGAGGCGAATTTGACTGATAGTGGTTCCCGAGTCCTCCCATAAGTCTCTCTCTCGGAATAATGCATATTGTTGATGATACATAAGTTTGGGGCGTCTCTATGTAAACTTGTGGTAAATTTTGGGAGTTGTATTCACACGAAGAAAATATGCAGACCCCAAGGACAGGAGTCCTCTCGATAAGAAATCTCGATAGGGTAAGAAGTGAGTTAGTTATAGTACTATGGATCTAGTTAGTACTAGTGAATGTGTCTTGACGTGGAGTATGGTTTATAGTTATGATTATGTAGTTGGGAAGATTTATGGGAATGGCTGATGAAGTGTTTGACGAGGAACTTGTGGCATATTGATAGGATCGTGCGATCGCGGCGTGACGCTTACTCGCATTGTTTGTGTGATTTTAGGTATGTACAGGTTAGCAAGGATTGACTGTATGGATTAGTCTAAGCGTGAGATGGAAGACGCTATTTGTTGTCGTCATTCTATTGGAGGTCTATAGATCACGTGTCATGCGTGTGACATATCATATGGTTGGTTACATATCCTTATGGGGTTAGTAATGGTTACGGTAAACACAGGACTGTTACCAGTATTGTATTAATGTAGGACTATTTCAGAATCACTGGTTTGTTGTAACAGGAAACGGGAAGCAGCAATTGGTTCCGGTTGTAAGCTCTCCTCAAGAGTCATAGGTTCATTACGGAGATCGAGTAGCAACGTCTTGGGAGCCCATCCTTTGTCTCACATAGGGTGGATCTCCTTATAAAAGAATAGCAAGAAGAGAGTTCCTGTATTTTTTGGACCTACTAATTGTTAAGATAGGGATATTTCCCCACGGAGAATCATAGTCCGCTGAATTGATTCATACCTGGAGTTCATGCTAGACTAAGCCAAAAATCACATCTTTCCTGCATGTCCGATTTCAAAGCTTTTCACTGGCAAGGAAAAACATAAGCCAGGAAGAGATCCTGATGTAGATATTTGATCGAGGATATCAATTTTTTCTTCCAGGAAGACAACCTGTTCAACGGCGTGGACGTACCCTTCCTGATGAACAATGTCATTAACTGTTCACGGCCGTTTATGATGATGGTGCCGCTAGGTCAGCTTGGCAACATGATAGCGGAGGCCTCCCATATGATCGCTTTCAAGTTGAAATACAAAGTGCAGGTAATAGGATCTTCTTAAAATGCAGGAAACATATGAGTACACATACACACACACTCGCGCGCGCGCACACACACTCGCGCGCGCGCACACACACACACACACACACACATCGTACGTACAAAATTGACTTGAGAATTTTATAGTAATATGAATGTTTATAAATAAGTTGAAACCCTTTAGTGATAAGATTGCTTATGTGATTGTTATGGATTTACACAGTTAGAAATCTTTTAATAAAAAACTCTTCTGATAAGGAAGGAGGTATCAATTCAATTCCATATAAAAATTGTAACAAATGCTATGTAGTTCAGACTGGAAAAGAATAAAAAGTAAGGTTAAAACAACATCAGTATAGCGTCAGGTGTGGTCAAATGTCTAACACATTATTTGTTCATTCCAGGATTGTGATCATTGCATTAATTGTTAGAAATGAATGATATTTGACTAGGAATATAATAAAATCCAGTCTGATCAAAGATACATTTGTCAATAACTTAAATTTAAGTCAAAGAATGTAGAAGATAGATCATTTTAGCGTTGAAAAGGGGTGGGCCAAACTTCCGCTGCCGCGAACGGTATCATTAAACCATGAGAGACTCCCTCACAACCTTTTCCAGTTCCCATCCATGTTCGCATTATCATTGTATGTATTCTAATGATGTCTAAATAGACGAAAGCGCTCGGTCATAATTTCATAATTTTCTTTGGTGTTTTTTCCCGCATATATATATATATATATATATATATATATATATATAAATATATATATAAATATACATATATATATATATATATATATATATATATATATCTTATTAAAGACCAATGCTAAGTCAGTTTCAACTATCTTCTTAGTTTTTTTTCTCCATTCTTCTTATATGTTTCTTATAGTCCAGGGGTAGATTAAACACAAGTCTACTGAGATCCATGGTATATTGACACTATATAAATAGAATCGCAAGCTTTCGGTTGTTACATACAACCATCTTCAGGCAGATAAAATGACCGGAAAGGGTTCATGTCAATTATGCTAAGTGGTTACAAAATGACAAGGCTTTATGGTTCCAGTGAGTTGGAATTAGGAGAGCTTCGAGTCAGATCATAATGACTGGGGGGGGGGGTAGCTGGACAACATAGGACGATGCATGAATGCCGACAGTGAATACCCCGATAGGTATAAGCTGAGCGTCATTCGAGCATATTTAAGACGTGCCTTTCGTAACTGTTCTTCTTGGGACTTACTTCACACAGAACTCTTGAGACTAAAACAGATACTCATCAACAACAATTACTCAAACACTATCATAGACAAAGAAATCAACCTCTTTCTGACACGTACCCAAACTCAACAGGAACAAAAACCCACACAGACTATACACAAAATTTTCTTTAAGAATCAAATGACACCCGCATATAAAACTGACGAAAGGGTCTTAAAAGAAATTATCACAAGGAATGTCACATGTATCAACCCACAAGAAAAATTAGCCATAATTATATACTACAAAAACACAACCGTCTCTAGCCTGTTCATGAAGAATAACCAGACAAAAGATAACACCCTAAAGCAAGCGAATGTGGTATACCAATACTCCTGCCCCGAAGAAGGTTGTAAACTTCTACCTAACATGAATTATATTGGTGTTACCACTACTTCACTTAGCCGAAGGCTCACAATGCATGCCCGCGATGGTAGCATACGGAAACATATGACTCACTATCACAACAGAAATCCAACAAGACAAGACCTAGTTAACAATACCAAAATACTCAAACACTGTAGCAATCACAAAAAAACTACACATCCTGGAGAAAGTCTACATTTCACAACACACACCAATCATCAACATACAAACAAACACATTAGGCACCTTACTCTTAAACAAAGAATCCGTCACACCAGGACAAAATTCATTTATTTGCCATTTTTGCTTTTTGTCCCTTCCTTAGTAATTAAATTTCTTTTTGTCATTTAGTGTTGGTTTTTGTTTTTGTCTTTGTTTTGTTTTATAGTTTGATTTGTAGTGATAAGGACAAACAGGACAGTTGGAGCGATGACAGGCGACCCGTGTAGTGCTTTTATGTCTGGTCTGTGACATTTGGTATTTTTCTTTTTGCTCTTTTTATTTTTATTTTTTATTTTCGGTGGTTCCATTTGTTGACACTTTGTACCTACTCTGTTATTAATTTCTGGATGTCGTTTAGAATTTGTATTGTTCCGTTTATTTTTGTCAATTCTGGTGGACCTGTCCCAGAGAACAACGGTACACTATATAACTGAATCATTTTGCTTCCAATGTATAACCCTGAGGACGAACCCCGGACAGGGTTCGAAACGTCGGTAATAAATTATGTTACTCTGAGTCCAGTGTTTTGAAAATTTTCTGATAACATGGCTCCTGGACTCCAGCTCTTTACGACAGTATATATCTATATATATATATATATATATATATATATATATATATATATATATATACATATATATATGTGTGTGTGTGGCGTGTGTGTGTGTGTGTGTGTGTGTGTGTGTGTGTGTGTGTGTGTGTGTTGTGTGTGTGTGTGTGTGTGTGTGTGTGTGTGTGTATGTGTGTGTGTGTGTGTGAAGACTTGATGTTTTTCTACATTAGTTTGGAGGCGTCGAGATTAAGGCGTCACTTGGGTTCCTCTCTTTGTTTGGTAAATCTTGACAGTAGCGTAGTCAAGCCTCGTCTGACTCGCCATGCAGGGCTTAAGGAAGAGAATGAGTGTCGGTTGCCAACATGGTTATAATTACACAAATGTATTTTCCTTGTGACAAAATTTGTGTACAGTATATAACTGAGTGTGAGCACCCAATATCAAATATAGATACACACATATATACAGGAAGAAAATACATATATATAGAAAAAAACATTATCCTATCGACGTAGTTAATTATTTGTCGTAAGGTAACATTGTTTGGCCGACTCCCCAGTCGGGATGCAGGTGGCTTTGACAGTTGAATCTAAAGTCAAGCCAAAGTGACCGTGGAATAGGTCAGACAATAGGTGGTCCTTTGAAGCTTGCTGATACCACCAAGATCTGACGTCGTCTAGCTAATGCATTCGCGTGCGCGTGTGCACGCTAGTTTAGAATGAATGACACTCAATCTACAAATATTTCTTGCAACATATATATATATATATATATATATATATATATATATATATATATTCATATCTTCTGAGTTCTTTAGATGGGTTCTATTTTTTATACTATAGTTTTTTAGAGTAGCTTGGCCAACTGTTTAGCTATCGATAGTACACCACACTGATTAGCTAAACAGCTACCTTAACCACTCAGAATTGTTAGGATTAATGACAATCTATATACGAGTACATTTATATACCAAGAGTACGCACATATACAAACGCACATACACATGTGCCCATACATTAGTGCTGGGCAAATATCGCTAATTTCAATATCGAAATTATGGGTGAAAAACAATACAGTTACCGAAATTACCGACAGTTTACCGGTAAAAGACTCGTGAGGTAGTAGTGACGTCACAAGTTCGAGTCGAGTTCGAAAAATCAATGTTTTTGTCCTTTAATAAGCTATATATCTGGTTCTATTTTACATATTGTTTTTATTGTTATGTCATTGTAAAGGGAAAAGGTCATACTTTAATTGGCGCTACTATAGTATATCTACCGCGCGAGTGAGTGAATGGAGGGTGTCTGAGGGTGGGTGTGGTGTATACATTTTTGTTCGCGTCTCTGCATGCATGGGTTCATGTTTGGAGGTGGTAGTGGTAGGCAGCTACCGGTAAAGTTACAGGTTTTATCCAACAACCTTAACGATAGCTTACCGGCAAACATTCTGCTACCGTTAAAGCTTCGTTAACCGATAACTCGATAAGCTATACCATAACATTCAGAGAGCGGTAAGCACGTCTCGGCTTGGTGGTATTGAGTGACGGTAGTGACGGGCCCAGTGCCCCGCTAATTTTACCGGTTAAACTTTTATCATTAAGCAAGTATGTACCGCTAAGGTTTCGGTCATTTTTTTTTACCATTAAAACCGTCTTTTTTTCGCCAAACGAAGACCCATATATGTAATACATATATGGTTCTTCGTTTGGCGACACGCGGAATTTTTTTTATGAAACTTTCACAATTAATACAGTTTCGTATGCTGATCACAGAAATAACATTAATTCTATTGAGAAATTAAAAAGAGTGCCGAAAAAAACGGTTTTAATGATAAAAACTTACCGAGACCTTAGCGGTACATACTTGCTTAATGATAAAAGTTTAACCGGTAAAATTAGCGGGGCACTGGGCCTGTCACCACCGTCACTCAGTACCACCAAGCCGAGACGTGCTTACCACTCTCTGAGTGTTATGGTATAGCTTATCGAGTTATCGGTTAACGAAGCTTTACCGGTTAACGAAGCTTTACCGGTAGCAGAATTTTTGTCGGTAAGCTATCATTAAGTTTGTTGCCGATAAAACCGGTAATTTCACCGGTAGCTGCCCACCACTACCATACATACCTTCAACTACACCTTAAAGGAAATATTTGCCCAAACTCACAGAGCTCTTCATTTAGTGCAAAGTCGAGAAAGTATACAAAAAAGTATGATTAGCATTGTTTTCAAGAGTAGAAGCGAGGGTACATTATTTGAAGCAAATTTGAAGACACTTGGGCAAGTACCTCATTTCATATAAATTTTGGAAGTGAATGAGAACTCTATTATGATATCATACTATTTTCGGGAGTCAGTGTGATAACTGATGGTGAGTCGTTCATTTTTTCCTTCTTAAGGTTGGAGTGAGGAAGGACATGTATGACCATTTGAAGGCGTCCTTCCCGAACTTCCCACTACCGGCTCTCCCTGAGGAGTGCATACACAGGGTAAGGCGTCAGTGAAAACTACTTAAGGTTGTAATTTTAACTCATTCGCCAGTTATGGCAAACGCTTTCTGCCATTACAAATTAAAATGGGACTTGTGTTGCTAGTTAAGTTCTGGGTTGCTGACTTATCTATAATTTTCGTCGGTGTAATTAATGAAGCTAGTAAGCTTCTAATGATAGAAAACGTCCGTCAGGGTTAGAGAGCGGTTACTAAAGTGCAGTTGTTATCTTCTCCCACGGCATCCACTGCTACGTAGACTTAGGTTCAACAGAAGACTCTGGTCACCTATGGTCCATAGGCCCTGTAGTTACCATAAGTAAGACCACAAAAAACAAAACAAACAAAAAACAATGGTAGTTACTGGGTGCTTGACGATATAACCAGTCCTGAAATAGTCTGCAGGTGGCTAAGGGCCCAGTCACACCAAGTTTACGAGCTGTTTCCGACCATCGGCGACCAGGTGGTCGCCGACCAGTTGCAGGTATTCTTTGGAAGTCGCTGATAATTGGTAACAAGATAAATAAATGGATAGATAGATAGATAGATTACAACACACAACGAATAATCCCCAGTACATAGATTTTCACCTTATCAACCACATTAACTTTTTCCACTTCAATTCCTTGCATAGGTTTTGTGTCGCCGACCAATCGCTTGATTTTTGGTCGAAGGTGGTCGGAAACAGGTTTTAAGCTTGGTGTAACTGGAGCTAAAAGAACAACAATATATAAGGATAGGATACACAGGGAATAGGTTTAGAATCACTAGATTAGACGGAGGAGGGATGTGGAGGACACTTTCCGATAGTATCTCTTTGAGTTTATATTGGGATTACTGCCAATTGGATCCGTCGTATCCCAGACTTATGTTCTTTGTCCCATCCATGGCATATTAGGATCTCTATATAAAATATGTGTCGTAGGAAGTGTGTTTGTTTGGGGCAAAAATACTTGAGTGTATATGAATACTGTATAGCACAGCTTGTCTCTCCCATTCAATCAAATGAAATTTATCACTGTCTTATCATGTGCACATACAATCGACTGACTCTAAACACACCGTATTCTAATCCCGGTAACCTTTTTTTTTTCTCTCTCTCTCTCTACATGCAAACAGGGCGATATCCAGGGTATGACAATTGATGTTGCCGAGAACTATGTGGCCCTGAACGGTCTAGATAGAAGCATAAGTATTAGCTTATACCCCTGTCACCCTGCCTATTTTATGCAATATAGGTTGGTAGTATTTTTGTCTTTTAGTTTGGCATTACCTTGTTTATCATTTGGGTTGTTTTTTCTCGCCAACTATCAATATCCACAACTAATATATTCTAATTTTCTCAATGTTTTTCTTCGAAGGAACCTATTGAGATTTTTTTACCGATTCCACTCCTCGGTTCAACAATCAGCAGAAAGATACAGGGATCTACTTTTGAAGAAGTGGAGGAAGCAGATGGAGGAAGCGTCCCTTGCAGACAAGACCATTCAGGGTCCTGGTGCCGAACGGCCTGTGGTCATTGGAGTTCACATCAGAAGGACGAGTTACATCCATCATATGAAAGTGTTGTACGGTTCCAAAGTGATGGAACCCATATTTTTCCATGACGCTTTTGCCTTTGCCAGAAAAAGGTGAGCAGGGTTTCCTTCCTGTTTGATTGATTCTCCTTTTTCTTGGGGCGCTTGTTATTATTTTTCTTCCATTACACGTGGTTTCATTCTTCCTCTCCTCAGGTATGGCAAAGTGGCCTTCATCGTGGTGTCAGACGACCTGCCTTGGTGCCGCGAGAACGTGGTCCGGCATCATCCGGACGCAGTGGCCCTCGATGAACCCATATCGAGGGACGAAGACTTCGCACTTATGGCTCTGTCTGACCACTTGATCTTTGGCCTTGGTACTTTTGGTTTCTTTGGAGGACTACTGGCAAAGGGGGACATCATCTACGCTACCAACGTATCCTACGACTTAACGCGACCCTACCGAGCTGAAACTAGGGTCTCCGAGGCTCGCCACGAAAACCTGATTCCTTTTCACTATCGGAAACCATACTAGAGTCTGACAGACGGAGAATTTTCACTTTACCAATGTTACACAATATTCCCGTTTTGGATTTTCTTTGCAACCGAATCAGGTTGAGTCTAGTGGGTACAATGAAAGAACAATATAACATGAAATTATTACAAGATCTGATCATCTGTAGACTTACAATAATGAAATAAACAATAGCTCAACTGAAATAACAAAGGTCTGACTGGGGGTCACGTGAGATAGTTGTTCCCGGGAAAGGAAGAGACGAGGCGACGGAGAGAGTGCCCCTGGTAAGAATGAACATCTGTATGCATCTGCGCTTGTCATATATCTGCCCATGACAGCAATCAACTGTTTCTGACCTTTCTGACCATCGAGTCAGATCAACTACCACACAACTCCACAATGCATAAACTTTGCACTTTACGCACAAACATGCTTGTGGGTAAGAATGCATAACACCCATGATAAACCATTACTTCCACTTAACAGTTTTCATGTTTGATGAGGTTTGTAGATTTCTTTGAAATAAAATCTATCTATCGACAACTCTTTCGTTAATTAGGCCGAGAACATGGCCTCCTTGTCGGAAGTATGTGCTCGCTCAGTCTGGTATATTTCCATTTGCCTGAAGGTTGTAACGATTATTGTATTACGTATCCACATAACTGCCACCCAAGGCAAGTGGGATGGCGACGTTTGATTTGATAACACAAATCTAAATCATCAGTTCAAATTCCATATGGTCTATGTCTATAAACAACGGAGAGAAATATACTTCTTAAGAAAAAAATCATGACATTATTAATACAGATTGGTTACAAAATAGGACGAGGGAGTCATATGAGACGTACAAAGAAAAGAAAAGAGAAGCAAAGAAAAAGGTAAAGGAGGCAAAGAGGAGAGCAGATGTAAAATGGGGTAAGAATATGTCAGAAAATTTTGAAAGTAATAAAAAGATGTTTTGGAAAGAAATTAAGAGAGGAAGAGGAGGCGAATCAAGTAGAGACGAAAAGGTAAAAGGTACAGTTGGAGAGATGATAATGGAGGAGAAGGCAGTAAGGGGAAGATGGGCAGAATATTTTAGGGAGTTGCTAAATGTGAAGGAGGATAGGGAGGGAAAGGTAGCTGCAGTGGGAAATGCTAAGAAAATGACCGTGATGAGTGAGGAAAATGGAGGAGAAATAAGGAAGGATGAAGTGAAGGCAGCGGTTAAGATGATGAAAGTAGGTAAGGCACCTGGTGCAGAATGTCTTAAAAAAGGAGGTACAGTGATGGTGGACTGGTTGGTGAGGTTATTTAATGTTTGCTGGAGAGAAGGTAGAGTGCCGGAGGACTGGAGGAGTGCCTGTATAGTTCCACTTTATAAGGGAAAAGGGGACAAGTGTGAATGTAGTAGTTTCAGAGGGATTAGCTTGTTAAGTGTAGTTGGGAAGGCTTATGGGAGGATCTTGATTGAGAGGATTAGGAAAGGAACAGAGGGAGTAATTGGTGAGGAACAGTGTGGATTTAGGACAGGTAGAGGTTGTGTAGATCAGATTTTTGTGGTAAGACAGATATGTGAGAAAGCTATAGGAAAGGGGAAGGATGTTTTTTGGGCTTTTATGGATCTGGAAAAGGCTTACGATAGGGTAGACAGAAAGGCACTGTGGGAGGTTATGCGGATATACGGGATAGAAGGAAAGCTTCTCGGAGCTGTCAAGAGTTTTTATGAGAGTAGTAGAGCTTGTGTCAGGATTAGAAATGGAGAGAGTGAGTGGTTTGAGGTAAAGGTGGGACTTCGTCAAGGATGTGTTATGTCACCCTGGCTGTTCAACTTATACATGGATGGGGTAGTGCGAGAGGTAAATGCAAGGGTAGTGGGTCAGAGATTGGAGATGGTTAAAGAAAATGGAGAAAAGTGGGAGGTGAGCCAGCTGTTGTTTGCGGACGACACTGCGCTTGTGGTAGGATCGGAGGAGGGATTGAGGAAGTTGGTGACAGAGTTTGGGAGTGTGTGATAGAAGAAAGCTGAAGATAAATGTGGGTAAAAGTAAGGTGATGAGATGTACAAGGGGTGAAAGTGGCAGTAATCTGGAAGTGAGCATTAAGGGAGAGCAACTGGAGGAAGTGGATAGTTTTAGATACTTGGGTGCAAATGTGGCAGGAAAAGGTGGAGTAAAGGTGGAGGTAGAATGTAGATTGAGAGAAGCGAGTAAATGCCTTGGTGGATTAAAAAGTGTAATGAGGAATAGACTTTTGGGAATGGATGCCAAGAGGAGACTGTATGAAGGAGTGATTGTGCCAACAGCACTGTATGGAGCAGAAACATGGAACATAAGAGAGGAAGAGAGAAGGAGCTTGAATGTGTTTGAGATGAAGTGTCTGAGAAGTATGATGGGGGTTACTAGGCTAGATAGAGTGAGAAATGAGGAAGTGAGGAGGAGAACAGGGGTGGAAAGGGAGCTGGGAGATAGGGTTGATGAAAGAGAATTGGGATGGTTTGGACACATGTAAAGAATGAGTGAAGAAAGACTAGTAAAGGAGGTATGGAAGGCAGATGTGGAGGGAGTGGACATGAGGGGACGTCCTAGGATGAGATGGATGGATGGGGTGAAGGGGGCTTTGGGGAAGGTCTGTTGAGGAAGGACGGGAGAGGACAGAAGACAGGGGTGAATGGAGAATGGTTGTACATGGAAGATGTTGTGATGCATGAGGTGGAATGGACGGGGGGATGGGGGTGAGGTAGTGTGTGTGAGCAAACTTTTGACGCAGCCCGAAGGGGTTTCTCCCCGTCCTCTCCTTTATATGGGGGGACGGAGAGGGGGGTCGCTGATTTAATGAAGCGACCTTGCTGTGGATGTGCTGTGTCCTGCGACATTGCTTCTGACCCAGGGCAGTGGACAAGGTGCAGGGATGACCCGTCATCTAGGAGGTGCTAAGATGGGAGGCAGGGTGGAGGGGTTTGGAGTTTTTTCAGGGATGGAATGGGTGGGAATGATTTTATGCCTTTTTCTTTTTGGCTACCTCCCTAGTAAGGGGGAAAAAGCCTTGGTATGTGTATATATGTATGTATTAATACAAGTAAGCGTTTAGTTACTTATATCAAGGTCAAAGTCAAGAATGATGTAGCGATCCAGTCTCGAGGAATTCGTTTTGTCCACCAGTGGAACATTTTAGGACATTCAGAATTCTTATTCCCTAGAAAATATATAAATAAATTAAGATAAGCTTTCAGCAGCTACTTGCGACTCCTACTGCACTGCAAAGCTGACGGTCTCGGTTGTAGCTTAACCTTGTCCACATGGACATACCACATTGCCTACAGACACGAGCGAGAATGTTGTTTGCAGCGACTGCAGAAGACAGACACAAAGAACACTTTGCTTGTTGGTCGTCTACAGGCAGAAGTCGTGTGTAACAGAGTGATATTCTCGTCTGTGTCTGCAAGCACTACATTGTGTGGAGCGCGTCTTTAATGATGTATCAACAGTATAGTGAGATCACTCTTTGGTCATTATAGTTACTCTCTCGTAATACGGCATTAGGGTCAGATTAGTGTTGTAATTGGCTGGCTACTTTAATTCATGAAAGGATGTCCAAGGACAAGGATGAAATAACTCTATCAATGCTGGGCATGTCAGATTAACATTAAGTGTTCCACTAAAGCACCGAGAGAGCTTTTGGTCGACATCGAAAGCACGAGATAAGTCGTAGGAGTCGGTACCAGAGGTTTTGGCAACATTCATATAATTTATATAAATAACAAAGAGAACCGGGCCAAGCACAGATCACTCGGGAACATTGCTCATTGTGTCACACAAATCGGATGAGTTTCCATTGATTACAACCCGAGGAGGTGAGGAGGAGAGCTAGGGTGGAAAAGGAGATGGCAGATAGGGCTGATGAAAGGTTATTGGGATGGTTTGAACACATGGAAAGAATGAGTAATGAAAGCTTAGTAAAAGAGGTGTGGAAGGCAGAAGTGGGTGAAGTGAACTTGAGGGGACGACCGAGGATGAGATGGATGGATGGGGTGAAGGGGGCGTTGAGGAGGGGAATGTCTATTGAACAAGGAAGGAAGAATGCAGGAGATAGGGGTGAGTGGAGATTAATTGTGTATAGATGATTTAGTTATGCAAGGAAGGAAGGGGCGGGGGATGGGTTGGTAGGGGGTGTTTATGTGCGAATGATATTTTAACGCAGCCTAAAAGGATTTCTCCCCGTCTTCTCTTTTTCTGCACATGGGGACAGAGAGGGGGGGAGAGGTTCGCCGATTAAATGAAGCGGTTTTGTTGTGAACATGCTGTCTTGCTACATTGTTTCTGGCCCAGGACAGTGGGCGGGATACAGGGATGACCTGTCATCCATGAGGAGCTGAGATGAGAGGGGGGAAGGGTGATGGATAGGAGTGGAATGGGTGGGAGTAGGTACATGCCTTTGAATTGGCTACCTCCCTTATGATGGGGAAAAGCTCTTGGTATACAAAAAACAACCCATTGTTTTATCTCTGTTAGCCAATCTTTGATCCAATTACGAATATTACTTATGATGCCACGTGAGTATAATTGACTGAGTAGCCGATTATATAGGATCGTATCAAGTGCTTTTTGGAAATCCAAGTATATAATATCGACAGATTTGCTTTCGTCATACTTTCTAAAACATTATTAAAGAAGTCAAGGAGATATATACATATGTATAGGCTTGTATCCTCGTCACCCTGTCTTTAAACAATATAGGTGGGTAGTATTGTTGTCTTTTACTTTGGCATTAACTTGTTTATCATATGGGTTATTTCCTTCTCGCCAATTATCAATACCCTCTACTAATATATTCTAATTTGCTTCTTGTTTTTCTTCGAAGGAAGATATTGAGATTTTTCTACCGATTCCACTCCTCGGTCCAACAATCAGCAGAGAGATACAGGAATCCATTTTTGGAAAAGTAGAGGAAGAAGATGAGGGAAGTGTCCCTCGCAGACAAGACCATTCAGGTTCATGGCGCCGAACGGCCTGTGGTCATTGGAGCTCATATAAAGAGGATGAGTTACATTCGTTACATGTACAAAAGGCACGGTTCAAAAGTAATAGAACCCATATATTTCCAAGACATTTTTGTCTTTACCTGTTTCGTCGATCCACCCTCTTTTTGGACAGATTTTTTAGGAGTGGCTTCATCTTTTGTTTCTCTTCTTAGTTATGGCAAAATGGCCTTTGTGGTGTCGAACGACCTGTCCTGTTGACACGACAGTGTGGCCCGGCATCATTGAGACGCAGTGGCCCTCGATGAATGTACATCTTGGGACGAAGACCTGGCCCTTGTGGCTCTGTCTGACCACTTGATCTATGGCCTTGGTACTTCTGCTCTCTTTGGAGGACTACGCAGAAATAAGATAAGAATAAAACAATAAAATGAAATAGTCATCATCCGCCACAGTGGTGTCTGTTATCGCCACGTTTGCTAACACGTAGGAGCACAAACACCTGTACTATACTAACGCTGTCGTTTTCTTTCTTTCCTACCACTTGTCCACGACACTGAGGTTAAAGACCAACACTATTTCCACTGTGGTTTCCACTGTTCGGATTGAGGAACAAAGAAGGTGCAAGCAAAGTGAACTAGTTAATGTTCTCAGTCTTCCTCAACATAGATCTTGCTTCGGGAGGGTGTGCAAACACGAGATACCCGATATCTTACATTCTTACTAACGTATCAATTGCAAGGAATTATTTTTACATCTTCAGAACATACAAATTCACACACACACACACACACACACACACACACACACACACACACACACACACACACACACACACACACACACACACACACACACACACACACACACACACACACACACACACACACACACACACACACACACACACATATATATATATGTATACTGAGTTAAACACCACAGCATTGTCACAATTATTTATCTTCTTCCTAATATTTTCAATTCTCCTCACTATAGTTCTGACTTTGGGAGGGTGATCGAAAACCAACTGTCCAAAGTTATCTATCTTAATAAAAAATTCGACGTTTCGACTTCAAGGAGTCATTTTCAAAACGATTACATTTATCACAACACAATTACACAGAACACAGAACAACTATATTTTTACGGACTGAACAGGGCGACGTTTTTCCATATACATGAAAAGGCTTACAGTGGTGTGTGGCTTGATGATCTGACCCTAGCAGATCGCCTCAGAGGAGGGGGAGGGAGAGAGGGAGTGGAAGGGGGAGAGGGAGGGGGAGTAGGGGGGGTCGGTACAGTGGGCGATGCGAGAGGGGTGGACATAATCCCACCATTGGCGGGATTATTTCTCACATACATACATGCATACATGCATACATACATACATACATACATACATACATACATACATACATACATACATACATAGGGAATCTAATATGATTACGGCCATTCCCTTGGTCATTAGCTCATCAAGACATGTGAGAAATAATCCCACCATTGGTGGAATTATTTCAAGGGAATGGCCGTAATCATATTAGATTCCCTATGTATGTATGTATGTATGTATGTATGTATGTATGTATGTATGTATGTATGTATGTATGTATGTATGTATGTATGTATGTATGTATGTATGTATGTATGTATGTATGTATGTATGTATGTATGTATGTATGTATGTATGTATGTATGTATAGATATAATCATGACAATTAGATTTTCTTGAATACAAATTAAGCTAGAGAACACAGCATACTTATTGTTAAATATGATGTTTTTTCTTAAGATTTTCAGTCTTACTGACGAACTTTTTGTGGTGGGAGGGAAGAAGAAAGAAAATGTTACCAAATGAACCGATATTGGAAGATATACTTTGTGTAAATATGCGTGTGTGTGTGTGTGTGTGTGTGTGTGTGTGTGTGTGTGTGTGTGTACGTGTGTGCCTGTGTGTGTGTATTACGCGCATATATGAATAATATACGTATCATTGGTCTATATCCGTACCGTGATATCATGTTTTCAGGAGAGAATGTTAATTACTATGGTGGAATCGGAGAGAACACCTGCGGGACACGTTGCTCAAAGTAGACGATCGATGCACCATCGACCATTGTCACCATTCGTTCCTTATTCCTCGATAAGAACGGGGTTAGCTTTCGTCTCGTCTTTCATCACCGTCCTTCCCTTCCGCCTCCCTGTCACCGGTAAGTAACTAAGTAAACTAAGGATGTAAACTAAGTAAACTAAGGATGACTTCAAGCCAGCTTAAAGAAAAATGGTATCTAAAAAAACATGTTAAACGAAATAGAATCAGCAGCCGTGATATCTTCTACACGTTTCAAAAATCGACAAGAAAATAATAGAAATAATGACAAAATGACCGCACAGATCATTTCTCATTAATGGTAATGTGCACAATGTGAAATTCGTAGTATCTGAATACGAGCAAACTAAATTCAGTAACCGAGACTGCAGTTTATTACCAGTGGCGGAAATCAGGTGTGGCCAGTGGACGTGAAGGGTGGGGATAATGATAATAAAATATCAGTAATAAATCCTGTTAGTTGTATTGGTGCAATATAATGAGATAGGTAAATATTGTTGATTTTTTTTCAACTGTACACCTATCACAGAATTTCTCAACCTAGGGTGCTAGCATCCCCTGGGGGTGCTAAAATCAATTACAGGGGGTGCTGGGAAGTGATGCACACGAAAATCACATTGATATATGTATCATTGATTACCTAGTTGTGCACATTTGACTTTTTTCATGTTATTTTATTTTTCTAGGGTGTTCTTATTTCTTCTACAAACAATATTGTCAATTTGTTTCAATTTTAAGTAATCAAGAAAATGAATCATCAAGCAGTACACTTCACTTTCTTGTATCCTTCTAATAACAAGATAGCAAGATAGGGGTGCTGGACTGCTTAGACATGACAACAGGGGGTGCTATGGTCGGAAAAGGTTGGGAGACGTTGATCTATCATATTCATATACTTTTCCCCCCGGGGATTTTTTGTTTTTGATTTATTTATCTTTTTTTATTGTTCTTCTATTGGAGTGACTTTCGTGCATTCTGTCATTATTCTCAATAGTTTATTCTGTCGAGTTTGTAAAGTGTGTATGTTTGTTTTGCTTATTGTTGGGAACCGAGGTGTGGCAGCGTAGTCGAGTGTAGATACTAAGAAGTAGTTACTGTATATAATGAGGTTAAAATTTCTCTTTGTAAACCCACATTTGCAATTTTGAAAAGCTGAGAAAACATTTGGGACGATTGGTCACATGCGAGGCCGGCCAAGAGGAATGTGACAGGGTGGAATGCTCTGTCATCCCGGAAGTCTTGCAGCCAAGTGTCCAGACCAAAATCGGGTCATGGAAAGCGGTACGCGAACCCTGGGTGAAGTTACTCACAAGCGTGAGGTCAACAGCTTGGGCTGCGATGTGGATGAATTGTACTAATACGCACAAAAGGATGTCAGATTGGCTGAAAAACGAAATCGGAATTAAGAAAACGGGCTTTACGTAAGAATAATAATAACAATAAAAAAAAAACGGGGAAACATACCTTGGATCTATGTAAATCGATATGGTAAAGACTGGTTGAAAAGAACACACGCACAGCGAAACGTAACTACGAAATTAAGGTTGCCAGACAAACGAGATCCAGCCCAAAGTGCTTCTTGCATCTCTACAAAACAAAACATAAGCAAAGGATAGGACCAATTAGAAACGACAAACATGTCATTTTAGATTCGAGGAAAAAATGAACGAGCTGTTTGATCAATATTTTCTCACGATATATGCAAAGGAGAGGTTAAATATGGTATTTGACTACAACCCGATCTTTAGTTGAGTTGAAGGGAGTAGAATTACATATAGCATTAGAAAGGCAGAAGTAGTCAAACAGATTGATAGACTTAAAGCTACAAAATCCCCGGGTCTAGGCGATTTTTTCCCGAGAGTGCTAAATGAGTGTAAATTTGAAATCTACGACCAGTTAACGGATATATTTGATGAGTCGGTAGACATTAGTTTTGTTCCTATTTCTTGGGGGCAGGCAAACATTGTTTCTGTTTTCAAAATGAGTGACAAATGGTCTATGCACAACTACAGACCAATCAGTTTGACGTCATTTATAAGTAAAATACTTGAATCAATAATAACTAATAGAATCAGAGATCACATCGAGAGACATAATTTGATTCGTGACTGTCAGCATGGGTTCACCAAGGGTAAGTTATGTGTAGCTAATCCTCTCTCTTTTTACACTAATGTCTATAAACCGTCAGATTACAATAGTAGTTAGCAAAGCGTTGGACAAGGTGCGCCCACTAGAGACTATTAAATAAAGTCAAAGCCCATGGCATAAGAGGAGAATTGTTTGAATGAATCAGAGCATGGATCAGTGACAGAACACAGCGCATCACAATAAACGGTGTAAAATCCAAATGGAGGAATAGTAGAATTCCTCATGGCTCTGTTTTTTGTCCCTTATAGTTCATTGTGTATATAAACGACATGGACAATGGGATTAGTAGTGAAGTTAGTAAGTTTGTGGACGACCCTAAAATAGGACGCCTAATTAGGCCAGGAGAAGACGCCGAGGTACTACAGGAAGATCTAAACAAATATTCATATTATCGGTGAAATGGCAAATGTACTTTATTGGAGCCAGTAATAAGATTAACAGATCATTAGGTTCCATTACTAGGACCGTTACGAGTAAAAGTGCAGAGGTAGTTACCAAACTCTATCTGGCGTTAGACCCTTGACTATGTGGTACAGTTTTCATCTTCGTCCTATAAAATGGATATAATTTTATTAGAATTAGTACAAAGGATAATGACCAAAATGATACATGGGCTCAGAAATTTATCTTACGAGGACAGGCATCTTAATTTACACTCTCTGGAAAGACGCAGAGTGCAAGGTGATCTAATAGAGGTGTTTAAGTGATCAAGGGCTTTAACAAAGGGGATGCAGACAAAGTCATCATATTAAGATAATAGAGTAGTACTTGAAGTAATGGATTTGAATTGGACAAATTTAGATTTAAGATGGAAATAAGCAAGGGCTGGTTTACCAATAGAGTGATCAACGAATGAAATAGACTTAGTAATCATGTAGTGAGCGCTGAAACTATCGGTTGTTTTAAAAAAAGATTAGACAACTTTATGGATGAGGGTGATAGGTGGTAACGAACATGGAACTACCTAGTATAGGCATTATGGTTTCTTGCAGTCTCCTTCATTCTTATATTCGTATGCTCCTAAGATAGTTGGTGAGAAGTTGTAAAGAACATCGAGTGAGTTTCTGGGGCCGATCGAGAGATCAAGCACCGGCCCCACGGGGTAGCACTTCTTAGTTGCAGTGTGATTTATTTATTGATTGATTTATTTATTCATTTATTTGTTTACTTATTTATTTATTTTTTGCAACTGGGTTGTGTCGACCTCGGTGGTAAGTTGTATTTATTTATTTGTTTGTTTGTTTGTTTGTTTATTTATTTATTCATTTATTTATTTATCTATTCATTTATCTATTTTTGCAACTGGGTGGTGTCACCCTCGGTGGTAAGCTGTATTCTCCATCGGGTCTCCTTCATTTCCCTGATAGGAAGGAAAGCAATATATTATAATATTTTGGCTTCATGGCGTCTCGACACAAAGGACTTTCCCAGAAGAATTTGGAAGACGTCCCCCACGACACCAGGTTGGCAGTCACGGGACTGAGATTGAGAGAACTCACCCATAAGAAAAAAAGAAAAAAGAAAAAAAAAGAAGAAAAAAAAAATAGCTCTCCAGAAGTGCTGAAAAATTATGACAACAATAATATTGATGATGATAACAACAACAGCAACAACAACTACAATAATAATAATGATAATAATAATAATAATAATAATAATAATAATAATAATAATAATAATAATAATAATAATAATAATAATAATAATAATAATAATAATAATAATAATAATAATAATAATAATAATAATAATAATAATAATAACAACAATAATAATAACAATAATGATAATAATAATGATAATGATGATAATAATAATAATGATAATAATAATAATAATAATAATAATAATAATAATAATAATAATAATAATAATAATAATAATAATAATAATAATAACAATAATAATAATAATAATAATAATAATAATAATAACTAATAATAATAATAATAATAATAATAATAATATTAATAAAATAATAATAGTAATAATAGTAATAATGATTATAATGATAATAATAATGATAATGATAACGATAATTATGATAATAATAATAATAATAATAATAATAATAATAATAATAATAATAATAATAATAATAATAATAATAATAATAATAATAATAATAATAATAATAATAATAATAATAATAATAATAATAATAATAATAATAATAATGATAATAATAATAATGATAATAATTATAATAATAATAATCATAATAATAATAATAATAATAATAATAATAATGATAATAATAATAATAATGATAATAATAATGATAATAATATTAATAATCATAATAATGATAACAATGATAATAATGATAAAGCTGGTAATAATAATAATAATTAAGATGATAGTAACAATTCTTGTTAAATTGGATATCCGGTGACGTTCTGTGTAGCTGATTGCTCAAACCTGCAGAATTTTTTCCCCCCCTTCTGTTCAATGTGGAACAGAAGTTTCCAATATTCATATGGGTACCAGTATCTGCAGATTTCGAGGTCTCTTACCTCTTCTTCAGCCGGGTGGGAATAGTAAAACTATAATAATCTCAGCTTATATGTTCATAAGTTCAGAGACCTCACCAAGTCTGGCTTGTGATCTGTGGTAAATGATGAAAGCATTATTTTTCAAATCTGCTGCTTATGTTTTTTTTTTTTTGTCGTGTTGTGCTGTGTAGTGAGCAAAAAACCATCGTTGTAACGGTGGTGATAGTCTATCTTTTTTTAATAAGTTCTGGTGACTGTAATGTAAGTATTTTGAAGGGATGCATAATTCTCTGTCTGACATGTGTGTTTATACACTACGTTGTTTTCACTACAAGTATGTTCTCTAGTGTTATCTGTGTTGTTCCTCATAATGAGTGACGCGGTTTTATTTGGTTTGTATAAGCAGACTAAGCTTACGCTAATATAGTGTGCTGGGGTAACTCCGTTATCAACTATTCTTCGAATAGCCTTTTCTTCCTCTTTTACAAGGTGTTCTACAATGAACATAGCGAAATGTTAATCGTTTATCTAAATCTTCATTATTCCAGTGTATGAATAAAGCCCACGTTCTTCAACGATACAGCTGTGTCGGTAGATAACGTGCCTTTCTTGTAGAGGTGATATAACTTTGGCCGGGAAGGGTGATTTCCTAGTAACTATATATTTGACCTTTCCTTATTTACTTTTTTCAGTTGAAACCCAATTTTTGCATCATGAAGGGAATGAAACAGAGTTTTGTGGTCGTTGCTGTCGTTTGTGTCATCGTGTGCTTGTTCGTATCAACTCAGTACTCAGCTCCTACATGGAGACCGCAGCTAGTGGACCAAAGAAGAACAGGTGCAGAAAGAAGCCAGGTAAGTTACGATAATGTAACCATTGTTGTATTTACATTCAGCACGTATAGACAAACCCACGCTGGGCCCACCCCTACAGGGACAGGTAGAGGGAGAGACAGATAGAGGGAGAGACAGAGAGAGGGAGAGACAGAGAGAGAGAGGGGAAGGACACTTGGCACAGCACAATAAACAACTCTATGAGCGTTCCCCACCTCTGCTCATCGTGGTGAGTTTGACTCACTGGGAACCCACAGCCTAATAGAACCTCCTCTGAAAAAGAATGTCTAGACGAGGGTTCTCGCATTTTCTGGACCCATCAATCGTGAGGACAGTGATATTTCCTCCACGGAGAATCATAGTCAGCTGAATTGGGTCATGCTTCGACTTCACGCTGACCTAAACCAAAGTTCACATATTTCCTGCAAGTACGATTTCAAATGATTTTACTTGAAAGGAAAAACATAATCCAGGAAGAGATTGTAATGTATCCTGCATGTCTGATCTCAAAGTATTTGATCAATGATTTTGTTTCTTCTTCCAGGGAGAGAACCTGTTCGACGGCGTGGACGTATCCTTCCTGATGAACAATGTCATCAACTGTTCACGGCCGTTTATGATGATGGCGCCGCGAGGCCAGCTTGGCAATATGTTGGCAGAGGCCTTTCACATGATCGCTTTCAAATTGAAGTACAAAGTGCAGGTAATAGACTCTTCCTGAAGTGCAGGAAATAGGATTTTCTTGAAAATTAATGGACGTAGAGACGACCGAACACCCACACCCACAAACACACACTATACGTACAAAAATTGACTTGAGAACTTTATTGTAATATTAATGGATTTACAATATGTATATATATGTATATATATATATATATATATATATATATATATATATATATATATATATATATATATATGTGTGTGTATTAAGGACTACTATTACACAGGACGTGCGCACCCAGATCCTTGGGTCCGCTAGCGGAGGCCATTGTTTTCTTTGTAACTTAACAGTGTATATAGGACAAACATATCAACTATTGACTTATTCAATGCAGAATAAGTTAATATAAATTTTTATAGTGAAATAAGAAACTATTTTTAAGTCACTGTTATGCTTTGAAATGCCAATTTTAGCCGGACTTAACAGGTATTATTGTATGAGGTTTGTGGACACCAGGGTTGGCGATTTTTTCTTCATCTTTTTTGAAAATATATTTTTTTTTCTTTTTTTTTTATTTAAATCATATATATTTGATTTAAATATATATATTTTTTTATAGATTTTAAATATTGTGGGATTGCTATCTGATATGCGATCTGATTGCTAAAGGACATTTTTAGCATATCAATATAAGGGACAGTGTTATATAGACTTGCCACAAGTATACAGGGAACGGTATAAGCCGTATGTGAGGACGGTATGCTCAGGTTCACTCGATTCCTCCAAGAGTTTTCTGATCTTGGTGACATTTGCTGTACTGTCTGTCACAACACTTCCAATGTGACAAAGAAATCTTGTTCAGCCTTCTTGATCGAATTTTGTATAAGTTGTAGAAGATATTCAGTAGTGTGAGGTTTCCTTGATGTGTTTATTGTGTCAACTAAATAAATCTGACCAGTGGATGTTGTTAGAGTGACACATATTATGGGCTCATTATGGATGTTAGACCACCCATCAATTGAAAGACATACATTTTCATTATTCAGGTCATCTGCACACTTTTTATATTCCTTTTCATACACAAGATCCAAGTACTTATCAGCAATATCTTTTTTGGATGGAGGAATATAACCTGGCCTTAGGTTCTGAACCATTTTGAGTAACTGAGGATGCTGAACAAGACGAAATGGTGAATTTGTAGCAAATATAATTCTTGCAACTTCTTTGTCGAGATTTTCCTTTTGAGAGGCTGAATTTTTTATGATAAATCTGTCCAGAGATGTTGATGACTTTCTTTTAGATGAAAATGATTTAGCAGAAGTGGCGCCTGTGGAGGAGTATGATAGTGACCTTTTTAATGGTGGAGTCAGGTTTGCAGATAATTCAAGGGGAGCCGATGATGAAGGGATTGAAGCTGTTGACACAGATCCTGATATGGAAACAGAATTTTTTTAGCATATTGCATAATTTATAAATGAATAAATAAATGAATGAATACAGTGTGATTTAGGCTACTTTTGAGTACAGTAATTATCTTTTTTAGATAATGATCATTTTCACACAAGCCACTAAATTACTTGGAAATAATTAACAGGCTATGAAATAGGTAGGCTTGGAATTCAGCCCACACAGGATTCAGTCCACTTTTAAATTCACTAAAAATAATGGGTTAGTTGGGTTAGGTTAGGCTAAATCCCTTTGGGATGAACACCATGTGGGCTGAATTCCAATGGAACCTGTGAAATATATTAACCAACGTTGAATGAAATGAATAACAATCATCTAGGCTCCAAAGTTGAGTGGATACAGTATATTATAGAGATATAGTCATTACCCAAATTTAGAAGTAATGAAGTTGAAGTATCATCTCTTTAGGCCTTCACATTTTTATTGCACATGCTCTCCATTGTTCACCAAATTTATATAGTTGCGTATTAAAAGGGAGAAATGCACACAATATAAGTAAAATTATTCATCTGGGTCGTCAATTTCTTCTTCTGTATGCTGTTGCTGACCTTGGCATTTATCTCTGTGAGATTTTAATCTTGACACAATGCCCTGTAGTTCCTGGCTGCAATCTTTGCATTTAGCTCGGTACCCTTTGCCAGAAGTTGTTGGCAGTTTTTCAAAATAATTCCAGACAGGATATTTTTTTCTGCCTGAAGGAACCACTCTGCCAGGTCCAGAAGACATCCTTTCTGGTTGATTCCAAAGCAGCAACAAACTCAGTGAGAAGCTGCTTACATAGAACAAGTTTCAACAAGAATATTGTTGAAACTTGTTGTGGGCTGCACAGTGATATATACTACATGTAGGCTTATACCGTTCCTTGTATACTTGTGGTAAGTCTATATAACACTGCTCCTTATATTGATATGCTAAAATGTCCTTTAGAAATCAGATCGCATATCAGACAGCAATCCCACAATATTTAAAATCTATAAAAAAATCTATTCAAATCAAATAAATATGATTTAAATAAAGAAAAATAGATTTTTTTATATCTTAAAAAAAAAAAAAAAAAAATCGCCAACCCTGGTGTCTACTAGCCTCATACAATAATACCTGTTAAGTCCGGCTAAAATTGGCATTTCAAAGCATAACAGTGCCTTAAAAACAGTTTCTTATTTCACTATAAAAGTTTATATTAACTTATACTGCATTAAATAAGTCAATAGTTGATATATTTGTCCTATATACAATGTTAGGTTTCTAGTTTTGATATATTTGTTCAATATAAAATGTTAGGTTACAAAGAAAGCAATGGCCTCCGCTAGCGGACCCAGGGGTCTGGGTGCGCACGTCCTGTGTAATAGAAGTCCTTGATATATATATATACATATATTTATATGTATATATATATATATATATATATATATATATATGTATATATATATATATATATGTATATATATATATATATATATATATATATATATGTCATACATGAGGATTGTTGAAAAATAATATTATTTGCATAAGGTTCATGATGATGCGGTAAGCTGAATATAAGAATATTTGAAGAAAAAAAATCGATTAGACAGACACCCATGCGTGGTCTGGTGGTTTGCATTCGAAGGGTCGGATCAGCACGAGGATAAAAGGATAGGTGAGAGTGAGAAAAGGGTGATTAGTTCAGAGAATACTCATGACGAAACAGACCGGGGAGCGAGGAGAGGACGATCAGTCCAGAGAGTATCTTTTGCAAACTGACCGAGGAGTGAGGACATGAAGATCAGTCCAGAGTATAGCCCTGGTAAACTGGCCGAGGAGTGGGGAGAGAGTACCCAGTCCAGGGATCCTTGTGAATCGGCCAAGGAGTGAGGATAAGACAACCAGTACAGAGTGTAGCCCTTGTGGGCTGGTTGAGGAGTGAGGAAAGACGATCAGTCCAGAGTGTATCCCTTATGAACTGACTGAGCAGTGAGGAAAGAGTACCCATTCCAGAGAGTAGCCCTTGTGAAGTGGCCGTGGAGTGAAGGGAAAATAACCAGTAGAAAGGGTGACCCTGGTAAACTGACCGAGAAGTCCTATGTGTAGCGTCGGATTTTATTGGCTGGCATGGGATTGAACACTACAAATTTTCCTTACTACATCACTCCATGTCATGTGGCTCCTGCCGCTCCTCCTCAGGCTCCTCTATATCATGACTCTAGGGCCGGGGCTGGGCAGATCATCAATTGAGTCCTCAGGATCTGCTTCAGAATGGTCCGAGTCGTCCGACTCAAGCTGGAAAGTGGGGATGCTGCTTGAAGCAGTAGAATCCCTGCTGGTTGATGGCTGTGGTGGATTACTGGCATGAGCTGCATGGCGAGGATATTCATAGGCATCGTCCATATTGTCCAGTACCAAGTTTTGCCCAATAAACACCAACTTGGCAGCTTTGCCGGAGGTCAAACGATTCCTTCTCGCAGAATGTACCAATGCATGTCTGCTAAAGGATCGCTCGACAGGTGCACTGGATGGGGGCAGTTGCAGGATGTTTGAGGCAACACGGGACAGCTGAGTTGAGCAACAGATCCCATTCCACCAACTCGATACTGATGTCTTATCAACAGCACTCCAAACAAATGGCTTTGAAAAAAAGTTTGATTTGGACTTGTAATCTGCCAGCTCAGCTATTACTTGGGTCTCATCGACATTTGGCAGTTGTGCAGCAATTTCATAAATGGCCTGCATTCCATCCACCTGAAAATCAACAATATCTTTAGTATAAGTATGATACCGCAACTTGTATAATTTTAAAGAGATACTACTAGTAATTTAGGTCAGGTGAATTCAAGTCAAGTAAGACTTGGAGGTATATGCAGTGGCATACGGGCAAGACTGGGGGTAATAAAAACATATTATTACAAAATAAAAATAAAAACTACTTACCACTTCTTCACCCGAGAGGTGACATCCACAGTAACAAGGATCCACCAAGTGGGCTGGAAGGTGAATACATTTCACCAGGAATTTCTTCCTTTCACGAATTATTCCCTTGAAGGCATCTTCTTCACTCTTTATGGTTTGGGATGAGGAGAGATTCTCTTTAAAGGACAGCTTTAAATCACTGAACACTTTCATTACCAGAGAGAGGTTTTTATTGTCTCCTTCTATGCCAGTGATGGCATCTGCCACTGGCTTCAGGAGCTTGAGAATACCCTCAGTCCGATCCCAAAATACTTATGAAAGTAGGAGTTTCCTAATGGACAAATCCAAAGATGGCTTGGGATCATCATTGATTGCAAGAACCTGGAGTGCATGTTTGTGCATATACTCTTCAGACACTGGATAATGGATCCCCATCTGAAACAAAGGAGGACAACGATATTAGTACCAGTATGAATTCTCAATTCAAAGCAGCTCAGCCATGAGAAACATTGAGTTAAATGTACCATTAAGAATTCACAGCAAGTTTACTGGTATAAGAGTGAAATTTCAAATACTTTTCAAATACTATTTTGCAAGTTGTGATCTTTAGCAATTCAAAACAGCTCAGCCATGAGAAACATTGAATTAAATGTACCATTAAGAATTCACAGCAAGTTTACTAGTATAAGAGTGAGATTTCAAATAGTTTTCAAATACTATTTTGCAAGTTGTGATCTTTAGCAATAAGTAATATACTAATAATTATTACCTTATTTTAACAAGCAGTTTTGGTGTCTGCTGTTGCCCCTGTGGTGACTGCTGTTGATGTTGTTTGAGTAGAGCAGTGAGCTTTTGGGACTGTTTGACTACTTTGCATTTTTTTTTTTTTTTTTTTTTTGCAGTCAGACTAGATATTTTCTGCAGACTTGATCTTTTTTAGGTCTGTGAATATTAACTGCAGATTGTGAGCCATGCAACCATATGGTTTTATGTGGGGATACTCCAACTGAAGCAGTTCCCAAGCCTTTTCATATTAGAGGCATTATCTGTGCAGACCCCCAACACTTTTAATGGCCCAATGTCATCCACTACTTTCTTCAGGAGATCTGCTATGTACTGCCTAGTCAGACTTTTTGCACCTAATAATAAAACAGAAGCTATAATTGAATATTGCAGCATATTAATTAATATTAATCTCTTCTTAAGATAGGAGGTTTATGTGAAATACTTTATTATATTGTCTAAGTTAATTTTGTAATTGATTTGCAATTGACTGTTATTTTAATTGAAACTAACCTGTTGCAATGCTCCTCCAAAATATGGGCCTTGGCACTGTCACAATGAAGTTTATGATCCCCTCATTCCTGTAATTATCCAGTATTTTAAGATTAATTAGGGCAATAATTATCTATAACAATTTATTGGGAATAATAAGTGACATAATAATGTTACATATTCCAACAGTTCTTACCTGACATTAGTCCAACTATCACACATTACTGCAACATTAGAAGCAGATGCTACTAGTTCCTTAACAGTTAGAAAACACTCCTGGTAGACCCTCTCAAGAAGATTGTTTGGGATTGAAAGATGGCCTCAGAGTCTTGATGAACTTTGCCCACAACTTATTACCCACCATGTTTAGTGGACAGCCACTTACATAGATAGCCCGGGCTAACTGCAACTGAGCTTCTTCCTGTAAATGCATTTGATTTCCATTAATCATGATAATGATAGACAGATTACTGAATGTAGACATTGGACACACATTAGTATATACAATATATAACTATAACATAGTATGTACTTATTGTTTGGGTTTCTGTCATTTTGTCAACATGTCTGTATGAAGCAATCTTCTGCTGTGTTAACTTTTTGGCCTTGGCAGGAGTGGAAGTCACTGGAGTGATTCTAGAACTGACAGAGACAGATGATCCAGGTCTAATTGTTGTGCCTGTGGCTGTGTCAGGTCTGAGCAGAGCCATTGGAATCGGACTTGTGAAAAATGAATCATCTAATGTCCTTTGCATTGTATGAGTGCTTGTACTTGTTACACTTGAATCATGCAAGAGCAACTGCAGTTCCATGTCTGAGTCACTGTCTATGACTTGTGATCTTCCCTCAGTAGTTTCAGTATCAGTAAGAACTGTTTTTTGGCCTTTACCACGTGTCAAAGTCTTCTTGATTTTTTCACACCACATTATTTGCACTGAACTATATGGTTTACCATCCGACTTTCGTTTTTGACAGTACTGTCGAGCAAAATAAGCATTTCACTTTTGCCACTTTCCCATCACTTGGGACATCTTTGAATAATTTAGCAACTGGAGTCTTCTTCCTGCCTGGCATTGTAGGTTTTACTCACACTATCCACACAACAACAGAGTACAGGAGTGGTAACAGACACGAACAACTTACAATGATGCCAAATCTCAGTCACAGTGGTGCCAAACCTTTTATGAGACAAAAAATCAGAAACTACACCAAATTGGCAGAAAACGCATATATATCACCACCATCAAAGTCATATTATTAACACACATGTGTTTGAAAGTTAAAGATGCAACAGGTTCATTGTAAAATCAATAAAATACATCAAAACATGACACAGAAAATGAGAAATAACCTAAAACCATAAAAAACTATGTTTTATATGATAATCTAGAAACAATTGTAATGTATTTTTCTTGCCGAGATATTTAAGACAGAATATTAAAAAAAGTACTTTTTTTTTTTTTTAAGTTGCATCGCTAACCACACTTCACATACAGTTCTGGAATTGAGTGCGAATCTTATCATGATATCATAGTATTTTGGGGAGACAGTATGATAACTTATGGTGACCCGTTCATTCTCTCTTTTTCCAGGTTGGAGTGAGGAAAGACATGTATGACTACTTGATGCCGATCTTCCCAAACTTCCCACTACCGGCTCTCCCTGAGGAGTGCATGAATAGGGTGAGGGTCCATAAAAACTACTTAGTGTCGTGCTTTTAAACCTTTCACTTGTCATGGCAAACGCTTTCTGTCATTACAAATTAAGATGTGACCTGTGTGTCTAGTTAGAAACTGGGTTGCTGGCTTATCTATAAAATTTATTGATAATTTTCATAGGTGTAGCTAATGAAGCTAGTAAGCTTCTAGTGGTAAAAAATGTACGTCAAGGTTGGAAAGCGGTCTCAAAAGTACAACCTTTATCCTCTACCACGGCATCCACTGTTACATATGCTTAGGTTCAACAGAAGACTTTGGTCATCTGGGGTTCATAGGCCCCTTAGGTGCCACAAGTAAAACTACAAAACAAAAAGTACTGATAGTGGGTGCTTGACGATATAATCAGTACTGAAATAGTCTCCATGGGGTTATAGAACAGCAATATATAAGGATAGGATACATAGGGAATAAGCTTAGAATCGTTTACCTAAACGGAGGAGGGATGTGGATAACATTTTCCGATTGTATATCTTTGAGTTTATTCTGGAATTATTGTCTATTGGATTTGTTGTATATCAGACATCAACTCTTTGTCCTATCTACGGAATATGAGGATCTCTATATCAAATATGTATCGTAAGGAAGTGTGTTTGTTTGGGCAAAATTATATACATATGTGTAGATGAATACTGCACAGTCCAGCTTGTCTCTCCCATTCAATTAGTTGAACTTTATCACTGCATTATCATGTGCACATCCAATCGACTGACTTTGAGTACACCGTATTCTAATCCTAGTAACTTCTTCCCTTTGTTCTACATGCAAAAAGACTGATATCCTGGGTATGAGAATTGACCTTGCCGAGAATTATGTGGCCCTGAATGGTCTAGATAGAAGCATAACTATTGGTTTGTACCCCTGTCATCCTGCCTATTTTATACAATATAGGTTGGTAGTATTGTTGTCTTTTACTTTCAAAATAACTTGTTTATCATGTTTTTCTCGCCAATTATCAATACGTTCTACTTATTCTAATGTTCTCCTTGTTTTACTTCGAAGGAGCCTCTTTAAGTTTTTCTTCCGCTTCCACTCCACGGTACAACAATCAGCAGAGAGATACAGAGATATACTTTTGGAGAAGTGGAGAAAGAAGATGGAGGAAGCGTCCCTTGCATACAAGACCATTCAGAGTCCTGGTGCCGAACGGCCTGTGGTCATTGGAGTTCACATTAGAAGAACGAGTTACATCCATCATATGCAAGCATTGCATGGTTCCAAAGTGATGGAACCCATATTTTTCCATGACGCCTTTGCTTTTGCCAGAAAAAGGTGAGCAGGGTCTCCATCCTGTTTAATTAGTTGTCCCTTTATTGGGAACGTTTTTATTACTTTTTCTGTTATTAAACGTGGTTTCATTCTTCCTCTCCTCAGGTATGGCAAAGTGGCCTTCATCGTGGTGTCGGACGACATGATTTGGTCCCGCGAGAACGTGGTCTGGCATCATCCGGACGCAGTGGCCCTTGATGAACCCATATCGAGGGACGAAGACTTTGCACTTATGACTCTGTGTGACCACTTAATCTATGGACTTGGTACTTTTGCTTTCCTTGGAGGACTACTGGCAAAGGGGGACGTCATCTACGCTACCAACGTATCCTACGACTTAGCACGACCCTATGAAGTTGAATCTTGGGTGGGCGAGGCTCGCCACGAAAACCTGATTCCTCTTCACTATCGGAAACCATACTAGAGTCTGACAGACGGAGAATTTTCAGTTTATCCATAAAAGGCCGTTATTTACACTCAACTGTTTTTATATTTGATGAGGTTTGTAGATTTATTTAAAATAAATATGTATCTATCGACAACCCCTGCGGTAATTAGGCCGAGAACATAGCCTCCTTGGCCGAACTATACGCTCGATTGATCTGATACATTTACGTTTGCCTGAAGGCTGTAACGATCCATGCATTACGTGTACACGTAGCAGGTTGTACATCATTAGTTAACAGGAGTCAAGAGAAGAAAATTAATGGCATTTGTTTTATCATTCTCTTTTCTTCTGAGAATATGGTAACTGCCACCCAAGGCAAGTGGTATGACGTCGTTTAATTTGATAACACAAACCTAATTCATCAGTTCAAATTCCAGATGGTCTATGTCTATAAATAATAGATAAGAATATCTTCCTGAAAAAATATATGATATGCAAGCAAATGCATAGTTACTTATACCAAGGTCACAGTCGAGAGTAATGTAGTGATCTAGTCCCAAACAATTCGTTTTGTCCATTGGTAGAACACTTTAGTACATTCAGAATTCTTGATCCTTAAAAGGTAGAAATGAATTAAGAGTAACTTAATTCAACAGACGATCTGGCAGATCAAGTGGCGGCTGACAGCAGTTGAGCGGAGACTGTCGATTGGCAGAGCGGGATTGGGGAACCAAACGCTGGGCCTCTACGTAAGCGCCAAATACTAGGCCGGTAGTCTTGCCCCACGTTGGGCAGCCAAATGTTAGGCTGGTTGAAAGGAAACTCTGATGGAGAAATAGTGTTGGTTTTATTTGGCAATGAAAGTTGGGCTCGGGGAGGGGGGGAGGGACGAGACGGCGAGGGAGGTAAGACTGTGTTTCAAGTTGTGTCCCCGTGCGATCTGCTTGCAAGGATGGGAGAAAGAGGTGAGAAAGCAAAGAGCAGCGAGACAGGTTCACGTATGATGCTCCGAGGCGATCTAAATCTTCGGTGTTGGTCCGTCCTTTATAAACACGAGCAGGTCATAACCCGTGCTCCTAATTGCCGTGAGGTCAAATGTGAGGCGAGGGGCGTCGGACGCAAAACCGTTCTCAGGCCGATGAATCACGTTGATAGAGGGTATGAGGCGGGTATCGCACGTGCGTTCCTTCATAAGGGGTTTGTGGTGGTCACGTGGGAGACCCTGGCACTGGCTAGTCATCCTTCGGGTGTGGGTGGGGGCCAAATGCCGTGGTCTGAGAAGAGGTGAGGACTGGCATGTTTACTCATTTCCTGGTCATCTTTTGACGTTTGACGTTGTATTATGGGCTCGAATATATATGGCAGGACGGATAATGAACAAACGTCACTGTTTAACACCCCTTCTTTAGATTCAATTAAATTCTGTGTCATTCTTTAATAGAAACCGCGGGTGTATAGGCAATAATAAATTCTAAGGCGCTATTATCTAGATACAATGTTTGGCTACTATAACGCCACGCCAGTGCCATCTAGCGGACGAAAATATAACTGAATGTTTGACTGCGCATGTCTACCTTCGGAAATATCATAGAATTCGCTCTTACAAGCACACATATTAATCAAAATATGACCATTACAGTAGTGGAATCGACTGGGATATTTTACAAAACTATTTCTAAAAGGGAGTGGGTGGTTTAGAAAGATTATTTCGTTTATTCCATTCTGACCTTTAAGTTGTTAGCTTCAAGGAACTCCATAATCTATCCCTTAGAATCTTTTCCATATTTTTGCATACAACTGACGTCAAAATAATATGACGATAATTACTGGGCAGAAATTTGTTACTTTTTTATACATGGGAGTTACATAAGCCAATTTCCATTCTCGAGATAATTTACCAGAAGTTAAAGATTTACTGAATAAGATCGTTAATGGCCATCTGTAGGAGAAGATATAACAAATGCCATCTTGTTAAGAAGAGCCATGTACAGACAGGAATGGTGCTCCATGGTGGCCAACGTCCAAGTCAATACGGCACCCCGGTAAGGTAGGGTAATGGTTTACCAATTTAATTTCTTACCTTTGTGGCATAGTGTGCGGGTGCAGTATAGCATAGCGCGGTATAGAGCTACCCGGCGATGACCTGATCAGCTGCGAAGCCACAAGAGGCGTAGCTAGAACGATGTAAGAGAGTTATGCATATTGTTGCAAAGGGGGCCGACAGTGAAAGAGCAGGTTACTAAGTAGATATTTCATTCAGTATCTGATACACGGCGGCATGCATTGCGCTCGGGAAGACTTCAGGGAGTCTGTAGACGTGGGCAACGACAGGGCGTGTGTCTTTCGCCTCGCAGGGAGAAGACTTTGTCGAATGTTTTAATCTAGGGCGTTAGGAACTCTACCTGGCAGCAGATTTGTAAACAACCTTGACCCTTGGCAACGTCACCCGCCCTGCGAGGCGGAAGACATGCCCTGTCAGCGACCACGCCGATAGATTCCCTTTATCCTTCTGTAAGATCCACCGTGTATCAGCCACCGAATAAAATAGTTACTCAGTAACCTACTCTTTCACTCTCATCCCCACGCAAGAACCTTCTTTTAAAAGCCATGAGAAAATTTGGTCTGATCCTGGTGTTTTATTTATTTTTCTTTATCAATTTCATGTGTAATCATTTCAGTAATAGAAAGACAGCTGATTTATGATTACTAACAGTATTATCCGGAAAGATGTTATTGTCCTCATTTGTATAGACAGATGCGAAATAATTATTCAATATACATTACATTTCTATTTCATCATTCGTATGTTCGCTATTTTGTTATACTAGAAGGCCAATATTAGAATTGATTACTTTTTTTACATATACAAGCACCTGGCTGCGCCAGCCACGGCTACGCCGCGGGTGCTTGGGTGCGCGCCCCTGGGATGCGCCCACGTTTTTTTTAAAAGGGGGGAAAATAAAAAAGCTAAAAGTTAAGAATCTGTTTTATTTTCACACTCTGTAACATCTTTACAAACACGTAATTTTTTCTTCGGAGACGGTGATTCGTATAGAAATGAAAAGCTTTTAGCGTGTTCGTTTCGTAATTTCGAATGAAGACTTTTGTTGTTTCGTATCGTATCCTTAGCAATTTTTCGGGTGACTGTAGCCCACCTCCAAAAGTGGCGTGCACGCTTCATCTTGTTTGCGGCTGATTCAGGCATTATTGATAATTGGGCGTATACGGCCGTGGGACAGTTTTCTATGTGGAAACTGCCCAGGGATTCAGGAGTGGGATCACATCCAAAGAAAAGACAAAATTGAAGGCTCTTGTTTTTAATAGTTATTAGATATGATATGCATCCTATGACAATTTATCAATAGAGAAAAAGTCAAGTCTATCACTTTTGCCCAAATTTGGCATTGAAGTCTAGCTGAAAAATAGATAGTAACAATTAATTGTATGAATATATAAAATACATCAGTAAATACATAAATAAATGAATAGATAAGTAGACAAATTGAAAAATTAATAAATACATGAATGAATAGATCAATAAATAAAAGAACAAAAAATATAAATAAATATCTAGTCTTGCAAACACGTAAACAGGAGTTCTGACGCTGTTCAAACGTTTGATTTATTCGATTATTTCTCTGTTAATGTGTGTACATTAACTTTAGCGTGTGTATATAATTCTTATTTACATAAATATCATACACATCCTATGACAATTTATCAATAGAGAAAAAGTCAAATTTGTCACTTTTGGTTAGACTTGACATTGAAGTCTAGCTGATTAGATAATAACAAATAATTATATAGATAGATTAAATACATTAATGAATGGATGAATGAATAAATAGATAAATAAACAAACACATAAATGAATAAGACATGTAAAGAGGGACCCGGAAGCTGGCCAAACATTTTTATTTTTCGACCATTTCTCGGTGAATATTTGCAGATGACTTTGGTATATAATAGAATGTCCATTCGCCTTGAAAACCCACACCAGTATTGATTTAAAAAGATACTGATAGCACAAGATCTAGGCTTGCGAATATGTTTGCACGATCTTCGACCCGGCCAAACATTTTTATTATTCGATTATAATATAATTACTTCTGAATTAACATCTCTCCGCTGGTGCCCAGTAAAGATAAGAATCGTATACATGACTGATCTTGTCATTTTTCATATGGCCGGGGTAATCTAAGCACTTGAAATGTAGAATTAATTACTTTGTACACTTGACAAATGTCAGGATTTTATATACATTTGCTAACCAACAAGTAGAGCTGGTCGCGTTCCTTGATTTTGGGTAGTGCGATAGCGTTCCTGCGTTTCTCCGGTCGCGGTTAATGCGTTCCTGGCATAGCTTTCCTTTTTTTTTTTTTTTCGGTGCGTTCCTGTGTTATTGTGTTCCTGCGTTAGCGCTCCCAAACTATTAAAGCGTCCCTCAAAAAGTAGTGCGTTCCTCAAAAACTTTAAAAATGCATTCCTCAAAAACACTACTGTGAGCATTAGAAGAACTATTCCGCAACTCAAAAAGTATAACAAAGTACAAGGTAATAATGTAGTATTAGGTTACTACAGTTGGTGAATGGTACACTTCCCCGAGAGGAAGGATGGAATTAGATAAACTCCAATTCTCTCGGTACTTGTTTATTGAAGTTAAAATGCGAGTATAGGTGCACAAAGATGCTGTCTTGGCAATGGGACATAGTTCTTTATGCAAGAAGGATATAATGCACATATAATAGCACCACGAGTAATTTGATTTATATGATATTATTTAAACTTTATAGAATAACAATACTAATATTTATAGATATTTACACAAAGATATGAGAGACGTAATAATATTAATAATGCTATGTTTCCATAATGCAAGTTCCAGCGGGGTGACAATTTTGATAAATAAAAATGACTTATGGTACTTCTGGTAAATTATCTCGAGAGTGGAAATTGGCTTATGTAACTCCCATGTATAAAAAAGTAAAAAATTTCTGCCCAGTAATTATCGTCATATTATTTTGACGTCAGTTGTATGCAAAAATATGGAAAAGATTCTAAGGGATAGATTATGGAGTTCCTTGAAGCTAACAACTTAAAGGCCAGAATGCAATAAACGAAATAATCTTTCTAAACCACCCACTCCCTTTTAGAAATAGTTTTGTAAAATATCTCAGTCGATTCCGCCATAGTAATAGTTATATTTTGATTAAGATATCTGTTTGTAAGAGTAAATTCTATGATATTTCCGAAGGTCCTGAGACATGCGCAGCCAAACATTCAGTTATATTTTCGTCCGCTAGATGGCATCGGCGTGATGTAGTAGCTAAATATTGTATCTAGATAATAGCGCCTTAGAATTTATCATTACGTACACACTCGCGGTTTCTATTGAAAAAGGCCTCAGAATTTAACTCAATCTAAAGAAGGGGTGTTAGACAGTGGAGCTCATTCATTATCCGTCCTGCCATATATATTCGAGCCCATGATACAACGTCAAACGTCAAAAGATGACCAGGAAATGAGTAAACATGCCGGTCCTCACCTCTTCTCAGACCACAACATTTGGCCCCAACCCTAAGGATGACTAACCAGTGCCAAGGTCTACCGCGTGACCACCACAAAACCTTTGTGAAGGAACTCACGTGCGATACCCTCCTCATACCATCTACGTAATTCTTCGGCCTGAGAGCGTTTTTGCGCCCGACGCCCCTCGCCTCACACTTGACCTCACGGCAATAAGGAGCAAGGGTCATGACCTGCTCGTGTTTATAAAGGATGCACCAAGGCCGAAGATTTAGATCGCCGGCCGGTCTCGGCGGAGATTTTTCTCATTTGCTGCTGACCGGTCTGGCATAAGCCTGACCTCTTTGTTGACGTTGGCAAGTGGGCTTACACCTACAGCAATTACAGACGTTTCCCAAGTCACGTAATTCTCTGCTTTCAGAGTTGTGCTTGGAATATATTATATATATGTATATATATATATATATATATATATATATATATGTATATATATATATATATATATATATATATATATATATATATATATATATATATACAGGTTGACATTCAAAAATCCGGCAACCTCGGGACCTGAGGACTGCCGGATTTTTGAAAATGCCGGATTTTTGAAGTTTATATATATTCAAAGAAAATTACCACCTGTACAGTCCTTTAATACATACATATACCAAGGCTTTTTCCCCCTTCCAAGGGAGGTAGCCAAAAAGGGAAAGGCATAAAAACACTTCCACCCATTTCATCCCTAAATACACTCCACACCCCTCCCACCCTTCCTCTCATCTGAGCACCTCCTGGATGACGGGTCATCCCTGCACCCTGCCCACCGCCCTGGGTCAGAAGCAGTGTCGCAAGACACAGTACATCCACAGCAAGGCCGCTTCATTAAATCGGCGACCCCCCCTCTCCGTCCCCCTTTGCATATAAGGAGAGGACGGGGAGAAATCCCTTCGGGCTGCGTCAAAATTTACTCACACATACTACTCCACCCCCCACCCCCCCGCCCATTCCTCCTCATGCAGTCACAACATCATCCATATACAACCATTCTCCACTCACCTCTGTCTTCCGTCCTCTCCCTTCCTTCCTCAACAGACATTCCCCTCTTCCCCAAAGCCCCCTTCACCCCATCCATCCACCTCATCCTAGGACGTCCCCTCATGTTCACTCCCTCCACATCTGCCTTCCATACCTCTTTTACTAGTCTTTCTTCACTCATTCTTTCCATGTGTCCAAACCATCCTAATATTCTTTCATCAACCCTATCTCCCAAATCCTTTTTCACCCCTGTTCTCCTCCTCACCTCCTCATTTCTCACTCTATCTAGCCTAGTAACCCCCACCATACTTCTCAGACACCTCATCTCAAACACATTCAAACTCCTTCTCTCTTCTTCTCTTATGTTCCACGTTTCTGCCCCATACAGTGCTGTTGGCACAATCACTCCTTCATACAGTCTCCTCTTCGCATCCATTCCCAAATGTCTATTTCTCATTACACTCTTTAAACCACCAAGGCATTTACTCGCTTCTCTCAATCTACATTCTACCTCCACCTTCACTCCACCTTTTCCTGCTACACTTGCACCCAAGTATCTAAAACTATCCACTTCCTCCAGTCGCTCTCCCTTAATGTTCACTTCCAGTCTACTGCCACTTTCACCCCTTGTACATCTCATCACCTTACTTTTACCCACATTTATCTTTAGCTTTCTTCTATCACATACTCTCCCAAACTCTGCCAACAGCTTCCTCAATCCCTCCTCTGACCCTGCCACAATGGCGCAGTGTCGTCCGCAAACAACAGCTGGCTCACCTCCCACTTTTCTCCATTTTCTTTAACCATCTCCAATCCCTGACTCACTACCCTAGCATTCACCTCTTGCACCACCCCATCCATGTATAAGTTGAACAGCCAGGGCGACATAACGCATCCTTGACGAAGTCCCACCTTTACTTCAAACCATTCACTCTCTCCATTTCCAATCCTAACACATGCTCTACAGTCCTTTAATGGGAAAAATAAACACTAAGTGAAAAGCAAATAATTTTTTTTTATTCACGAATGAATAAAATACAGTAAAGATAGTTATATATAATTTTAATTCAATTTTAATAGAACATATAAAACTGATCCTCCGAAGAATCTTAATTAAACTAAATAAAATACTCCGTGCTGTACTTCTTAGGAAAGAAGCTAAATAGCAGATGGGCTTTTTTACACATAATGTCGTAAGTTTCACAAATGGTTCGCACAGACACATAGTTACCAAGTTTTTTATATTTCCACTTTCTCTGCGATCGATAATGCATGATGTTTGCGTTTTATGCCACCTTTCTAATTTGTTGATTCCAAATTGGGGCTATACAACAAATAAATGCTATAATGAGGAGAATAATGAGAAAAAGGAGCAGGATTACTTGATAGCAGGTGGAAGCATGAACCAACAGCTGATTCTGGCGTAAGCGGCAGCTCCAGAAAACAATGGCGCACCAACGCGGAAAATATGAAAATTAAAATGCGCTCCCGAAATCTGTCCCGGATTTCTGAAGGTTCCGGATTTATGGTTGCCGGATTTTTGAATGTCAACCTGTATATATATATATATATATATATATATATATATATACATATACAAATACACACTGGCACAGCAGAGGTTGGTCGTCGTCCTTCACTCGAGCTCTCTCAGCCAATACCCATAATTCCTTGCCGGCCGGTCGTGGGGGTGGAGATTTTATCATGACCTTTAGTCTCCTGTCCCGCCGACTTGTCCGGCACACGCCTGGCCTTTTCACCAAGGCCCATAATTCTTCGCCGGCCGGTCGTGGGGTAGGAGGTGCTGGGCCTCTCCTGTCCACCGGCCCTCACACGCCTGGCCTCTTCGCTGACGCTTGCGAGAGGGTTTACGCTTCTGACAAGTATACACATTTCCCGAGCCACGTAATTCTCTGCTTTCAGAGTTGTGTTCGCAAGAAAAGAGATAAACCAACACTCGCCCGCCTGCCCCCCCCCTCGCATTGACATTGTATCCACTCTCTTGACTGCACTTCGGATATCGCCATTGCCTCGTTAGAGGCCAAACGCCCATTGCCTCACCTGGGGTTAATAAGGAACGCTCAAGCCTCACCTTTGGTTAATCAGGAAAGTGCTGCCTAGCTTGGGGTTAATCAGCAACACCACACGCGGAAAGTTAACCCCACTCACTTTTCGTAAGATACATACACACACTTCTCACAAACATAACCACGCCCCCACACACAAACATCTACATGTAGTTTTTCTTCGACTAAAATTCACTTCCTTTCTAACTTTCTCCTATACTACATCTTTTCATTTCAGTTTAGTTTACTTCCCACTAAAGATTTTTCAATTTTTCAACCTTTCTCTACTACTACGCCTCCTAACATTTTCTCACCTTTTGGGTGATTTTAATCGCAGGCGTCGGCGCCGCCGTCCAGGTTCCCTGCCCGTTTCTCCCAAGCCACCACCATCAACCGCCCCTCAGCTAATCCCCCATGCAAAAAGCGCTTATTGGCAATAGCCCTCTTATATATACTACTATCTTTTCATTTTCTGACAGACATTCTTCCTCTCCAACACAAACCGATCCCGCACGAGCGTGTTGTCTGTCCTAGGTAGTCCATAGCCCATAGTCCACCGCCTCGGAGCATCATACGTGAACCTGGCTCACTGCTCCTTGCCATCTCACCTCTTCTCCCCCACCATCCCCGCAAACAGATCGCCTCAGAGCGTCATGCATGAGCCTGGCTCGCTGCTCTTTGCTTTCTCACCTGTTCCTCCCATCCACGCAAGCAGATCGCACGGGGACACAACTTGAAACACAGTCTCACCTCACTCGCCGTCTCGTCACCCCCCCCCCCCCACCCCCCGCCCCTGGAGCCCAACATTCATTGGTAAATAAAACCAACTCTATATATCCATCAGAGTTTACTTTCAACCAGCCTAACATTTGGCTGCCCAACGTGGGGCAAGACTACAGGCACAACATTTGGCGCCTAACGTAGAGGCCCAACGTTTGGGGTCCCCAATCCCGCTCTGCCAATCGACAGTCTCCGCTCGACTGCTGCCAGCCGCCACTTGATCTGCCAGATCGTCTGCCGAATTATGTTACTCTTTATTTAATTCATTTCTACCTTTTAGGGATTAAGAATTCTGAATGTACCAAAGTGTTCTACCAATGGGCAAAACTAATTTTGTGGGACTGGATCACTACATCACTCGAATTTGACCTTGGTGTAAGTAACTATGCATTTGCTTGCATTAATCATATCATATTTTTTTCAGGAAGATATTTTTGTTTATTATTTATAGACATAGACCATCTGGAATTTGAACTGATGAATTAGATTTGTGTTATCAAATCAAACGACGCCATCCCACTTGACTTGGGTGGCAGTTACCATATTCTCAGAAGAAATGAGAATGATAAAACAAAGGCCATTAATTTTCTTCTCTTGACTTCTGTGTACTAATGATGTACATGTTACGTGTGTTCGTAATGTATGGGTCGTCACAGCCTTCAGGCAAACGTAAATGTATCAGATCAATCGAGCGTATACTTTGGCCAAGGAGGCTATGTTCTCGGTCTAATTACCACAGGGGTTGCCGATAGATATATAATTATTTTAAATAAATCTACAAACCTCATCAAACATGAAAACAGTTGAGTGTAAATAACGTCCTTTTATGGATAAACTGAAAATTCTCCGTCTGTCAGACTCTAGTATGGCTTCCGATAGTGAAAAGGAATCAGGTTTTCGTGGCGAGCCTCGCCCACCCAAGATTCAATTTCATAGGGTCGTGTTAAGTCGTAGGATACGTTGGTAGCGTAGATGATGTCCCCTTTTGCCAGTAGTCCTCCAAAGAAACCAAAAGTACCAAGGCCATATATCAAGTGGTCAGACAGAGCCATAAGGGCGAGGTCTTCGTCCCTCGATATGGGTTCATCGAGGGCCACTGCGTCCGGATGATGCCGGACCACGTTCTCGCGACACCAAGGGAGGTCGTCCGACACCACGATGAAGGCCACTTTGCCATACCTGAGGAGAGGAAGAAGGAAACCACGTTTGATAAAATGAAAAAACAATAAAAACGTTCCCAATAAAGGGGAAACTACTTAAACAGGATGAAGACCCTGCTCACCTTTTTCTGGCAAAAGCAAAGGCGTCATGGAAAAATATGGGTTCCATCACTTTGGAAGCATGCAAATTCTTCATGTGATGAATGTAACTCGTTCTTCTAATGTGAACTCCAATGACCACAGGCCGTTCTGCACCAGGACTCTGAATGGTCTTGTCTCCAAGGGATGCTTCCTCCATCTTCTTCCTCCACTTCTCCAAAAGTAGATTTCTGTATCTCTCTGCTGATTGTTGGACCCGGGTTTGGAATCGGAAGAAAAATCTCAAGAGGTTCCTTCGAAGTAAAACAAGGAGAAAATTAGAATAAGTAGAGCGTATTGATAGTTGGTGAGAAAAACATAATATAAACAAGTTATTTTGAAAGTAAAAGACAACAATACTACCAACCTATATTGTATAAAATAGGCAGGGTGACAGGGGTATGCACCAATACCTATGTTTTTATCTAAACCATTCAGGGCCACATAATTCTCGGCATTATTGATATTCATACCCCGTTTGATATCAGTCTGTTTGCATGTAGAACAAAGGGAAGAAGTTACTAGGATTAGAATACGGTGTATTCAAAGTCAGTCGATTGGATGTGCACATGATAACGCAGTGATAAAGTTCATCTGATTGAATGGGAAAGACAAGTTATACTGTACAGTATTCATGTACACATATGTATATATCTTTGCCCAAACAAACACACTTCCTTACGACACATATTTGATATAGAGATCATCATATCTCGTAGATAGGATAAAGAGTAGATGTCTGATATATAAGAAAACCAGTAGACAATACTTTCAATATAAACTAAAAAATATACAATGGGAAAATGTTCTCCACATCCCTCCTCCATTTAGGCCAATGATCCTACGCCTACTCCCTATGTATCCTATCTTTATATAGTGCTGTTCTTTAGTCTCCTAGAGACTATTTCAGCATTGGTTATATCTTCAAGCACCCACTAACTATCAGTACTTTTTGGTTTGTAGTTTTACTTGTGGCACCTAAAGGGCCTAGGAACTCCAGAGGACCAAAGTCTTCTGTTGAACCTAAGCATATGTAAGAGTGGATTCCGTGTGAGAGACCGCTCTCCAACCTTGACGAACATTTTCTACCATTAGAAGCTTACTAGCTTCATTAGCTACACCTATGAAAACTATCAATAGGTTTTATAGGTAAGCCAGCAACCCAGCTTTTAACTAGACACACAAGTCACATCTTAATTTGAAATGACAGAAAGCGTTTGCCATGACTGATGAAAGGTTTAAAAGCACGACACTAAGTAGTTTTTATGGACCCTCACCCTATTCGTGCACTCCTCAGGGAGAGCCTGTAGTGGGAAGTTTGGGAAGATCGGCTTCAAGAAGTCATACATGTCCTTCCTCACCCCAACCTGGAAAAAGAGAGAATGAACGGGTCACCATCAGTTATCACACTGAGTCCCCAAGATGCTATGATATCATGAAAAAATTCGCATTGAACTCCAGAACTATATGTGAAGTGTGGTACTGTGCCACGCTTTGGTCTAGGCGCAAAGCGCCGGCGACTCATTTCCGTGACGCTGTGCCAACCAATCGGCTTTCCACACATGCGTTATGTCGCCATGCCAGCCAATAAAATTCGACGCTTCACAGGACTTCTCGGTCAGTTTACCACGGTCACTCTTTAGACTGCTTACTTTCTCTTCACTTTGGGGACAATTCACAAGGGTTGCTCTCTGGACTGGGTACCCTTTCCTCACTTCTCAGTCAGTTCAAAAGGGCTACTTTCTGGACTGGTAGTCTTCTCACTCCTCAACCAGACCACAGGGATTACATTCTGGACTGGTCGTCTTATCCTCACTCCTCGGCCGATTCACAAGGATCCCTGGACTGGTCACTCTCTCCTCACTCCTCGGCCAGTTTACCAGGGCTACACTCTGGACTGATCTTCATGTCCTCACTGCTCGGTCAGTTTGCAAAGGATACTCTCTGGACTAATCGTCCTCTCCTCGCTCCCCGGTCAGTTTCGTCATGAGTGTTCTCTGAACTAATCACCCTTTTCTCACTCTCACCTATCCTTCTATCCTCATGCTGATCCGACCCTTCGACTGCAAACCACCAGACCATGCATGGGCGCCTGTCTAATCGACTCCCCCCCCAAAAAAATATTCTTATATTCAGCTTACCACATCATAATGTACCTTATGCAAGTAATATCACTTTTCAACAATCCTCATATATAATATATATATATATATATATATATATATATATATATATATATATATATTGTACATACATACATATACCAAGGCTTTTTCCCCCTTACAAATATATATATATATATATATATATATATATATATATTGTAAATCCATAATACTCGCATAAACAATTCTACTTATCACCAAAAATTTTCATTTTATACATTTGTAAACATTCATATTACAATAAAGTTCTTAAGTCAATTTTTGTATGTATAATGTCGTCCCTACGTCCATTGATTTTCAAGAAAACCCTGTTTCCTGCACTTCAAGAAGACCCTATTACCTGCACTTTGTACTTCAACTTGAAAGCGATCATGTGGGAGGCTTCTGCCAACCTGTTGCCAAGCTGGCCTCGCGGCACAATCATCATAAATGGCCGTGAACAGTTGATGACATTGTTCATCAGGAAGGATACGTCCACGCCGTCGAACAGGTTCTCTCCCTGGAAGAAGAAACAAAATCATCGATCAAATACTTTGAGATCAGACATGCAGGATACATTACAGTCTCTTCCTGGATTATGTTTTTCCTTTCAAGTAAAATTATTTGAAAGCGGACATGCAGGAGATATGTGAATTTTGGTTTAGGTCAGCATGAAGTCGAGGCATGACCCAATTCAGCTGACTATGATTCTCCGTGGAGGAAACATCACTGTCCTCACGATTGATGGGTCCAGAAAATGCAAGAACCCTCGTCTAGACATTCTTTTTCTGAGGAGGTTCTGTTAGGCTGTGGGTTCCCAGTGAGTCAAACTCACCACGATGAGCAGAGGTGGGGAACGCTCATAGAGTTGCTTATTGTGCTGTGCCAAGTGTCCTTCCCCCCTCTCTCTCTGTCTCTCCCTCTATCTGTCTCTCCCTCTCTCTGTCTATGTAGGGGATGGGCCCAGCGTGTGTTTGTCTACACGTGCTCAATGTAAATACAGCAATGGTCACATTATCGTAACTCACCTGGCTTCTTTCTGCACCTGTTCTTCTTTGGTCCACTGGCTGCGGTCTCCATGTAAGATCTGAGTACTGAGTTGATATGAGGAAGCACAAGATGGCACAAGCGGCAGCAAAGACCACAAAACTCTGTTTCATCCCCTTCATGATGCAAAACTTGGGTCTCGACTGAAAAAGAATAAATAAGGAAAGGTCAAATATATAGTTATAGGAAATTATGAGTGACGCGGTTTTATTTGGTTTTTATAAGCAGACTAAACTTACGCTAATATAGTGTGCTGGGGTAACTCCGTTATCAACTATTCTTCGAATAGCCTTTTCTTCCTCTACACGAAAGGCACGTTATCTACCAGCTGTATCGTTGAAGAACGTGGGTTTCATTCATACACCGGAATAATAAAGATTCAGCTCAACGATTAACATTTCGCTATGTTCATTGTAAAACACCTTGTAAAAGAGGAAGAAAAGGCTATTCGAAGAATAGTTGATAACGGAGTTACCCCAGCACACTATATTAGCATAAGCTTAGTTTGCTTATACAAACCAAATAAAACCGCGTCACTCATTATGAGGAACAACATAGATAACACTAGAGAACATACTCGTAGTGAAAACAGCGTGGTGTATAAACATACATGTCAGGCAGAGAATTGTGCATCCCTTCAAAATACTTACATTGCAGTCACCAGAACTTCTCTAGAAAAAAGACTATCACCACCGTTACAACGATGGAATTTTTGCTCACTACACAGCACAACATGACAAAAAACCACAAGCAGCAGATTTGAGAAATAATACTTCCATCATTTACCAGACAGATCACAAGCCACACTCGATGAAGTCACTGAACTTATGAACATATAAGCTGAGATTATTAGAATTTTACTATTCCCACCCGGCTGAGGAAGAGGCAAGAGACCTCGAAATCTGCAGATACTGGTACCCATATGAATATTGGAAACTTCTGTTCCACATTGAACAATGAAAAAAAAAAAAAAAGTTCTGCACTTTTGAGCGATCAGCTAAACAGAACGTCACCGGCTATCCAATCTAAGAAAAATTATTATTATCATTACTATCATCTTAATTACTATTATCATTAATACTAGCCTTATTATTATTATTATTATTATTATTATTGTTGTTGTTGTTGTTGTTGTTGTTGTTGTTGTTGTTGTTGTTGTTGTTATCGTCATCAACATTATTGTTGTCATTTTCATAATTTTTCAGCACTTTTTTTTTTTTTTTTTTTTTTTTTTTTTTTTCTTTTAAGGGCGAGCTCTCTAGATCTCCGCCCCGTGGATGCGCCCACCCGGTGTCGTAAGGTCTTTCAAATTCCTCTGGGAAAGTCATTTGGGTAGAGACGCCATGAAGCTGTGGCGACACGCCACTTCTGCAGTGTCCCCTTAACGCACATAGCTTTGTTGTATAATAAAATTTGTAATTTTGGTAAAACAATTATTTATGTCAATTATAACCAAAATTATATATTGTAAATATTGTGTCACATACAAGGATGGCCATTATATTGTAAAATGTATTTATATGTAAAATTATTTGCATACTCTATGCAATACTTTAATATATTCAGTATGTATTATTCATGGATTGGCGGACGGGTAACACTATTTGTCCCAAAGTTTTAAATTTTGATTAATCCCTCACTTGTAGACGTTACCATTTACCATGTAGTGACCAACCACATCAAAGCAAAAACACTATAATATATCTGAGCTTCTCTTGCCATCACGGAAATGAAGAAGACCCAATGGAGAATACAGCTTACCACCGAGGTCGACACAACCCTGTTGCAATTTTTTTTTAATAAATATAAATAAAAATAAAAATAAATAGATAAATAAAAAGATAAAACAAAAAATAAGTAAATAAATGAATAAATGAATAAATCAATTAATCACACTGCAACCAAGAAGTGCTACCCCGGGGGCCCGGTGCCCCAGAAACTCACTCGATGTTCTTTACAACTTCTCATCAACTATCTTAGGAGCATGAGAACATAAGAATGAAGGAGACTGCAAGAAACCATAAGGCATATACTAGGTAGTTCCATGTTCATTACCACTTATCATCCTCATCCATAAAGTTGTCTAACCTTTTCTTAAAACAACCGATAGTTTCAGCGCTCACTACATGATTACTAAGTCTATTCCATTCGTTGACCACTCTATTGGTAAATCAGTCCTTGCTTATTTCCATCTTAAATCTAAATTTGTCCAATTCAAATCCATTACTTCAAGTACTACTCTATTATCTTAATATGATGACTTTGTCTGCATCCCCTTTGTTAAAGCCCTTGATCCACTTAAATACCTCTATTAGATCACCTTGCACTCTCCGTCTTTCCAGAGAGGGTAAATGAAGAAGCCTAAGCCTGTCCTCGTAAGATAAATTTCTGAGCCCATGTATCATTTTGGTCATTATCCTTTGTACTGATTCTAGTGAAATGATATCTACCGCATAGTCAAGGATGGGTCTAACTAACGCCAGATAGAGTTTGGTAACTACCTCTGCACTTTTATTCGTAACGGTCCTAGCAATGGAACCTAATGTTCTGTTAATTCTATTACTGGCTTTGATGAAGTACATATGTCATTTCACCGACAATGTGAACAATTTGTTTAGATCTTCCTGCAGCATCTTGGCGTCTTCTCCTGGCCTAATTAGGCGTCTTATTTTAGGGTCGTCCACAAACTTACTAACATCACTACTAATCCCAATCCCATTGTCCAAGTCGTTTATATACATAATGAACAATAAGTGACAAAAAACAGAGCCATGGGGGAATTCTATTCCTCCATTTGAATTTTACACCGTTCATGGTGATGCGCTGTGTTCTGTCACTGATCCATGCTCTGATTCATTCAAACAATTCTCCTCCTATGCCATGGGCTTTGACTTTATTTAATAGTCTCTAGTGGGGGCACCTTGTCCAACGTTTTGCTAAAGTCAAGGTAAATAACATCGTAACTACCATTGTAATCTTTATAGACATTAGTGTAAAAAACGAGAGGATTAGTTACACATGACTTACCCTTGGTGAACCCATGCTGACAGTCACGAATCAAATTATGTCTCTCGATGTGATCTCTGATTCTATTAGTTATTATTGATTCAAGTATTTTACCTATAAATGACGTCAAACTAATTGGCCTGTAGTTGTGCATAGACGATTTGTCACCCTTTTTGAAAACAGAAACAACGTGTGCCTGCCCCCAAGAAATAGGCACAAAACCAATGTCTACCGATTTATCAAATATATCCGTTAACTGGACGTAGGTTTCAAATTTACACTCATTTAGCATTCGCCTAGACCCGGGGATTTTGTAGCTTTAAGTCTATCAATCTATTTGACTACTGCCATTCTAATGCTAATATTTGTAACTCTACTTCCCTCAACTCCACTAAAGATCTGGTTGGAGTCAAATACCATATTTAACCTCTCCTTTGTAAATATCGTGAAAAAATATTTGTTAAATAGCTCGGTCATATTTTCCTCCGAATCTAAAATGACATCGTCGTTTTTAAATGGGCCTATCCTTTCCTTATATTTTGTTCTGTGGAGATGAAAGAAGCCCTTTGGGCTGGATCTCGTTTGTCTGGCAACCTTAATTTTGTTGTTATGTTTCGCTGTGCGCGTGCTATTTTCAACTAGTCTTGCCATACGTAGATTCAAGGTGTGTTTCACGTTTTTTTTTCTTTTTTTTTTTACTATTCTTACGTAAAAGAATTTTTTTTTTTAATCCGATTTTGTTTTTCAGCCTATCTGTCATCCATTTGGGCGTATTAGTATTCAACCCTGTAGTTTTGAGGGAAATAGATTTACTTTGCTCATTCAAACCCGAAGCAGTTAGGTTACTGTATATATCCAGATCGCTGTCCGTGCTGTTGATCTCACATTTGTGATAAACCACACTCTGGTGGCTTTGCATATTACTTTCCATTACTCGACCCTTATCTGGACACCTGGCTGCCCTAATGACTTTGGGCTGACCGCGCACGTCACCCTGTCACAGATCCTCTGAGCCGGCCTCGCATATGACCAAGAGTCTCAAATATTTTCTCAGCTTTTCAAAATTGGCTCTCCTGAAGTCAGGTACTAGAACGTTATTCTTTTTATCTAATTCCTTCCATGTACTATCAAATATTATTTCTTGATGATCGTTAGCGCCCACTTTTACGTTTCTAGCTAGATCCTCATCTTTAGGTAAGCGTAAGTCCAGAGTATTCTATCTCTTCGTGGGATCGGTAATAATTTGTTTTAGTAAATTATATTGTACCACATAAAAAAATGCTCTTCCAGAGTCATCCTGAGTTATGACAAAAGAAACAATATAGATTTAGTATATTTAGACTTTGCAAAAACTTTTGATACCGTCCCCCACGAAAGACTACTTACTAAATTAGCTTCACACGGAGTAGGTGGCAGCCTACTAAGTTGAACTAGAAATTGGTTGAAATGATCGAAAACAGAAAGTTGTTTTAAATGGCAAAACCTCTTGATGGAAAAATGTTACGAGTGGAATTTCTCAGGGTTCCGTTCTTGGCCCACTTCTATTCATAGTATATATAAATAATACAGACCACGAACTAAAATCTATTGCCTCCAAATTTGCTGATGATACAAGATTGTGCGGGATGGCAAATGATCACTTCAATCAATTAGATATTCAAGAAGATTAGATGAATTACAGCAATGGTCTGAAAAGTGGCTAATGAAACTTAATACAAGTAAATGCAAGGTTATGCACATAGGTAAAAATAAAACAAAGTACGATTACAAGTTATTTGGAAATTCGTTAACAAAAGTGGATAGTAAGAAGGATCTAGGGATAATTATCAGTAACGATCTCAAATCATCTAAGCAGTGTATTTCAGTCTCTGAGAAAGCAAATAAGATTCTAGGACTGATCGCGCGATCTTTTGACTTCAAAAGCCCATCTCTCATTAACAAGTTATATAAATCGTTAGTTCGTCCACATTTGGAATATGCTGTTTCTGTATGGTCACCGAATCTCATTAGAGATATTGACAGACTGAAAAAAGTAAAAAGGAGAGCCACAAAACTGATTCCAAATATAAAAAACAAATCATACGAAAATCGACTAAAACATATGAATCTGTTCTCCCTAAAATTGCGTAGACTCAGAGGTGACTTGATACAGGTCTTTAGGATTCTAAAGGGGATTGACAACATTAAAAGTGACAAAATTCTTACACTGAATGAGAATCTGACAAGAAATAATGGTCTCAAATTGTCAGGAAAGAGATCTGATTTGAAAGTGGGTAAAAACAACTTCGCCAACCGTGTAGTTAATGAATGGAACAAACTTCCTGCAGAGGCAGTCCAATGTAGTTCAGTTCGAAGCTTTAAGATTCGTTTAGATAAGCACCCAAGCAAGATGCAGTAATGACTGCCATTTATCTTAGATTATTTGGTTATTTGTTTGTTATTATCTGTTTGTTTATTATTATTTGCTTGATTTTTATTTATCATTAGTTATCTGTCAATTTATTACCATATACTGTTTACCTGTTCTTTACTATCTAACTATACCTATGTATTTATTTGATTTATTATTGTTTATATCATTATAATTTTCATTTATTTTTCTTTTATTTATTTATCATTATTATAATTTTTTCCTCATCCGAGATACTTATGGACCAAAAGGTCTCCTGTCGGCATGCTCCTCCTTTGTAATCCTTTGTAATAACCCTACACCACAACTAAAAATAGCAGTCAAAAACATCCAAGCTTGATTAGACAAACTAGAACAACGGCTCAGAAATGATGGAATGAAAGCCTCACCCCAGAAATCATCATTGATATCATTTATCCCCAGACAACCATGAATCTAAGAAATATGTAATGGTGAAATTAAATGTCAAACTCTCTTCTATTGGAAAAGAACACCGCCCCCCCCAAAAAAAAAAAAAAAAAATCTAGGCCTCACTTTTGATACATGACCTTCAGCCCACTCGCCATAGATCTGACATTGAAAATCAGCACGAAAATAAACATATAAAAACCAATTAAAAATGTGGGATCACAGAGTGAAATTTCAACCACAGTTTACAAACAGTTCTTAGGAACCACACCCGACTACGTTCCCATAGCTTGGTTCACAACAATAATCAAAACAAACATGGACACTTTACAAACTCTACAGAAAAAAAAGGGAGAATAGTATATGAATATGATAGGTAAACAGTTATTTGCAAATACTCTCAACCATATTCACCCAACTCATGACATCACACAAACACAGCCAACAGGAGTTATCCATTGTTATTACAGTATCATTATCCCCACCCTTCACGTTCACTGGCCACACTTGGTTTCCGCCACAGGTAATTAAATTGGAGTCTCAGTTACTGATTTTAGCTTGCTCGTATTCAGATACTACGGATTTCATATATAGTGCACATTATCATTAATCAGAGATGATCTGTGCGGTCATTTTGTCATTATTTCTACCTATTTTCTGTCGATTTTTGAAACGTGTAGAAGATATCACGGCTGCTGATTCTATTTCGTTTAACACACTTGTTTGTTTAGATACCATTTTTCTATAAGCTGGCTTGAAGTCGTCCTCAGTTTAGCACGTTACTTACCGGTGACAGGGAGGCGGAAGGGAGGGAACGAAACGAAACTTAGCCCCGTTCTTATTGAGGTAATTTGTACGAATGATGACGATCCTAGGCTGCACACCTACTTTGAGCAACGTGTCCCGCAGGTGTTCGCTCCGATTCAGTCATATTGATTAACATTTTCTCCTGAAAATATAATATGAATGTAGTATAGACCAATGATGTACATATTCTTCAAATACACGCGTAATACACACACACACACACACACACACACACACACACACACACACACACACACACACACACACACACACACACACACACACACACACACACACACACACCTACGTACAAACACACACACACACCTACGTACAAACACACACGCACACATACACACACTATATCAATATAGGTTGATTTGGTAATATTTTCTTTTTTCTCCCATCCCTCCACAGAAAGTTGGTCAGCAAGATTGAAAGTCTTACGAAAAAACACCATTTTCAACAATAAGTATGCTGTGATCTCTTAATTTGTATCTAAGAAAATCTAATTTTCATGATTATATCTATACATACATACATACATACATACATGCATAAATACATACACACATGCACACATAAATACATACATACATTCATACATATATACATACATAAATACATGCGGAAAAACCACCAAGGAAAAAGAAAAACTGATGACCAAGCGCTTTCGTCTATTCAGACATCCTCAGGGTACATAGAAAAGAAAAAGTACACAAGAATATATACAAAGAGTATGAGGTCAGGGAGGGAACCAGGAGAGGTTGCGAGGATCTAATGTCAACCTGACCCGTTCGCGGCAGCGGACGTTTGGGCTACTACTTTTTTCACAATAAAATTGTCTAATTTATACATACCATGACTTAAATTCAAGTTATTGACAAATGTATCTTTGATCAGACTGGATTCTATTATATTTCTCGTCAAATATGACTTATCTTTAACAATTTCTTTAGCACCCTCCCAATTTATACAATGATTAAAATCCCTTAGGTGAATAAATAAGGCATTAGAAATTTGCCCACTCTTGACGCTATACTGATGTTGTTTTAACCTTACTTTTAATTCTTTTCCAGTCTGACCAATATAGCATTTGTCGCAATTTTTACATGGAATTGAACATATACATCCTTCTTCCTTATATGGAGAGTTTTTAATTAAAAGACTTCTAACTGTATTGGAGTTCTTAAATGCCACTTGAATGTTGAAAGTCTTAAGAATATGAGGTAGTTTGACGAAATTCTCGTTGAAAGGCAGTACAAGTAGGTTCTTTACATTAAAAGTTTTACTAGTTTTTTCCTCGTAGAAAGATTTCTTTGCCGATTTATAAGAAATCTCCACGAGGTGCTTAGGATATTTTAATTTTGAAGCTATGTTAGATATTCTTAAGAGTTCATCATCCAAAAACTCCGGACTGCAAATTCTATGGGCTCTCAGAAACATTGATGACAACACTGACATCTTTGTCCTGCAATGATGAGACGAATAAAAATGTACGTATGAAAGGACATTGGTGGGTTTTCTATAGACATCAAATTTGAAGGACCTTTCCTTTCTGTAAATCATTACATCAAGGAAAGGTAAATGATTATTTTCTTCTATTTCCATGGTAAATTTAATGGAAGGGACCAAGGCATTGAGTTTAGTTAAGAACAAATTAGGATCATCATTTGCAGGCCAAATACATAAGATATCATCAATGTATCTGTACCATGTGACAAAATGGGGGAGAATCTTAGGTAATAATTTAGTTTCAAAAAATTCCATGTAAAGATTGCTAAGAACTGGAGAAAGTGGGTTACCCATAGCCATACCAAACTTTTGCTGGAAAAAATTACCGTCAAATACAAAATATGAGTCAACAATGCATAATTTAATTAATTCAATGATAGTGGTGGTAGGCAGTGGCAACTCATGTTTCTTCAATTCTTCTTCAAGATACAACAATAAATCCAAGGCCCACTGTACTAACTATTCCTGTATCAGCCCCTCATGATTATAATCTCCGTTCAAGGGGTCCTGTGTCTTCATAACTGAATATGTACATTGTTTATGTTGTTAATTATGTTTGTCTTGGCCCGTATCCTGTGTCTTCATAACTGAATCTGTACAGTGTTTATGTTGTTATTTCTGTTTGTCTTGCCCTGTACTTTGTGTCTTTTTTTTTCTCTCTCTCTCTCTGTTAAGTGTATTGATTTGTGTGTGTACCTCTTGTTTAGCTATTGTAATGTCCCGGACGTCCGATAATTGCTGTCTTTTGTATTTTGGTTAACTGGCGCCAGTTCTTATCTAATTTTCTTGTATGTGTTTCTTATGTACCTTCATTATGTTGTATGTGATTCTTATGTATGTCTTCTTGTATTCTTGTTTATGTATTAGGGTGTGCTGATGTACAAATTTCTTTCAACATTTTTGTCATTACACTAGTGTGTGTGGAGTCTGTTGTATACATTGTGAATTACGTATTGTCTTGGTCATTACTTTTTCTTCTCAACTGCTCGGTGGGGTCAGCGAGTGGTGGTGGCCGAACATGGTAATGGTATGATACATATTATAATTACGTACAACATTGTACAAGTATTATATATTGTACTTACGAGGGAGAGAGGGTTGATGAAAGAATATTAGGATGGTTTGGACACATGGAAAGAATGAGTGAAGAAAGACTAGTAAAAGAGGTATGGAAGGCAGATGTGCAGGGAGTGAACATGAGGGGACGTCCTAGGATGAGGTGGATGGATGGGGTGAAGGGGGCTTTGGGGAAGAGGGGAATGTCTGTTGAGGAAGGAAGGGAGAGGACGGAAGACAGAGGTGAGTGGAGAATGGTTGTATATGGATGATGTTGTGACTGCATGAGGAGGAATGGGCGGGGGTGGGGGGTGGGGGGGGTAGTATGTGTGAGTAAATTTTGACGCAGCCCGAAGGGATTTCTCCCCGTCCTCTCCTTATATGCAAAGGGGGACGGAGAGAGGGGGGTCGCCGATTAAATGAAGCGGCCTTGCTGTGGATGTACTGTGTCTTGCGACACTGCTTCTGACCCAGGGCGGGGGGCAGGGTGCAGGGATGACCCGTCATCCAGGAGGTGCTCAGATGAGAGGAAGGGTGGGAGGGGTGTGGAGTGTATTTAGGGATGAAATGGGTGGGAGTGTTTTTATGCCTTTCCCTTTTTGGCTACCTCCCTTGGAAGGGGGAAAAAGCCTTGGTATATGTATGTATGTATGTACTTACGAAGTGTTCAATTGTGGTTGTATTTTTCCATTGCATAATTGTCATAGAAGTTATTGTATATTGATTTTGTTATTGTCATTGTATATTTATTATTGTATATTGTACATATGTAATAAGAACCAAGTGTTCAGTTTGAGCATGTATGTTTTCCCGCCAAGTCTGGCGTGGTCGCGTCGCTTAGCGTCAGTCTTGAATCTGCATACGAAGCGACAGCACGCTCGTTTTTGTAGTGCTCGTATCAAATACAATATTTTTTCATTATTGCATTATTTGACTGTTTCATTGGCCACCCCGATACTATATATATATATATATATATATATATATATATATATATATATATATATATATATATATATATTTGTGTGTGTGTGTGTGTGTGTGCGTGTGTGTGTGTGTGTGTGTGTGTGTGTGTGTGTGTGTGTGTGTGTGTGTGTGTGTGTGTGTGTGTGTGTGTATTCACCTCGGATCTGCTGCAGTCTCTGTCGTGTGTGTGTGTGTGTGTGTGTGTGTGTGTGTGTGTGTGTGTGTGTGTGTCTGTGTGTGTGTGTGTGTGTGTGTGTGTGTGTGTGTGTGTGTGTGTGTGTGTGTGTGTGTGCGTGTGTGTGTGTGTGTGTGTGTGTGTGTGTGTGTGTGTGTGTGTGTGTGTGTGTGTGTGTGTGTGTGTGTGTGTGTGTGTGTGTGTGTGTGTGTGTGTGTGTGTTGTCACATATATTCCCGTATATGTAAGGTTGGAATAGAATTATTATTTTGGATAACGGCGTCACTTGCGATTACATGATTGTCCGATTACAGAGAATGCGTAGAGAGAGAGGTTCCATACAAGTAGGTGTCTGTTCTTCGTTTTACGTAACACTTCCCGTCAGCCTAGAACGGCGCACAACGTTTCAGCTAACTTGGCTAATCAGGTTCAGTCTCCATAGACGCTAATCCTATGGGCTAATCAGAGGATTTTTTGTAGAAGGAATCAGGCACCTTCGGGCGCGTCAGAGAGTCAGTTCAAGATCCTAAGTGCTATGTAGAGGTCGTGTCGCCTCGGGCAGGATTGTCGGCTGATGTAAGTCCTCTGCACTCCCCCTGTATTATTCGTAAAATAATTAAATCATCTAGAATTTCATTTAGGTGTTATGTGACGTCAATGGCAGTGACGCGGGAAGCCTAGACAGTAAATCTCTCTATTGGTAATTTCTCTTTCACCCCCGTTAAAAGTTTTCGAGCGGGAATCTTCTGTTTTGAAGTTTATTCACTCAATTGTATGTCCTTGATTGTAATCACTCATGTAATCCTATTAACTTTAATGAATAGTGTTAAATGTTATCTGTGCGTTTCATTTTTCTTGATTTTATGATACCGCAGAATCAAGTGGCGACCGTCAAGTGAGCCACCCCAAAGACATAGGGTCTTGGGAACTCATTCATTCATTGACTCTTACTATGTGTTACGAGTCAGAAGTGTGAGCGAGATTCGTAACATATAATTTGGCGACGCATTGCCAGGATTTCAACGGTAAAGTGAAAGAATTATCAAAGAGAATTATAGCATCAAATAGGATTAATAGTGTGAGAAAATGAAGTTGACAAGCGCAGAGGAGGTATGGGAGTTTGTACACAAACCACCCACTAAAAAATGGATACAGAGCTTTACTGTCCACGAACTGAGACTCATAGCACAAAGTGTAGGGGCTGAGCACGCCTATGATGCGAATAAAACCGAATTAGTAAGAATTTTTGGAGAAATAGTGCTCAATCGAGATGAAAGTGGGGCAATGAGAGATGAAGGAAGGGCAGGTAGAGTGACTGTCACTTCAGAAAGTGAGGAAGAATTGGAAGAGAAAAGAGAGAAGGATGAATCTCGAAACACTGAATCTCGATTAAGCGAATTACGGTTGAAGTTAGAGGTAGCTAGAGTTGAAGCTGAAGTAAAAAAGGAAGAAACTGAGAGAGCTAGGATAGAAGCTGAAGTAAAGAGTGAAGAAATTGAAAAGGCTAGAATAGAAAATGAAAACCTTAGACTTCAAGTTAAATTGCAAGAAAGTAGACGAGTGCTACCAGACTCTCACCTCGTGCATGGGAGGCTCAGTTTTGATGTAGTGCATAACGCTAAATTGCTTCCTCAATTTGATGAATCACAGGTGGATACTTACTTTAGAACGTTTGAAGGAATAGCGGAAGATTACCAGTAGCCGAAGTAGCATTGGCCTGCATTGTTGCAAACAAGTCTCAGAGGCAAACCGTTAAGGGTTTATGGTGCTTTGGAAGATTCACAAACAAAGGATTACGATGAAATCAAAGCAATCATCCTACGAGCCTGTGAATTAGTGCCTGAAGTTTATAGGGTAGAATTTAGGAATTTAAGGAAGCAATCTAATATCTCACACGTTGAATTTAGTAGAGAGAAAATAATGTTATGGGACCAATGGGTAAGATCCCGTAACATAAATGGAGATTATAGGAAACCAGCTGAGTTAATGTTGATAGAAAAGTATTTGAGATCCATCCCTAAAGAGGTGTCCTTGTACCTTCAGGAGAAAGAAGTCTCAAAGTTGGAAGAGGCTGCAATCTTAGCAGATAAATACTTAAACCTACTGCAGGGAAATTCTCAGTTACTCCAAGAGGGAGAGAGGAACAGCCGAGGATCCTGCAATCAACAGACATTCCCCTCCTTCTCAACGCCCCCTTCACCCCATCCATCCATCTCATCCTCGGTCGTCCCCTGAAGTTCACTTCATCCACTTCTGCCTTCCACACCTCTTTTACTAATCTTTCATTACTAATTCTTTCCATGTGTCCAAACCATCCCAATAACCTTTCGTCAGCCCCATCTGCCATCTCCTTTTCCACCCTAGCTCTCCTCGAGTTGTAAACAATGGAAATTCATCCGATTTGTGTGACGCAATGAACAATGTTCCCCAGGGATCTGTGCTTGGACCGATTCTCTTTGTTATTTATATAAATTATATGGATGTTGCCAAAACCTCTGCTACCGACTCCTACGACTTATCTCGTGCTTTCGATGTCGATCAAAAGTTCTCTCGGTGCTTTAGTGGAACACTTAATGATAATCTGGCATGCCCAGCATTGATAAAGTTATTTCATCCTTGTCCATAGGTAAAATCACTTCAATACGGTCAATAGATATCTATTGTGCGTGGGTCCTTGGACATCCTTTCATGAATTAAAGTAGCCAGCCAATTACAACACTAATCTGACCCTAATGCCGTATTACGAGAGAGTAACTATAATGACCAAAGAGTGATCTCACTATACTGTAGATACATCATTAAAGTCACGCTCCACACAATGTAGTGTTACACATGACTTCTGCCTGCAGACGACCAACAAGCAAAGTATTCTTTGTGTCTGCCTTCTGCAGTCGCTGCAAACAACATTCTTGTATGTCCATGTGGACAAGGCTAAGCTACAACCGAGACCGTCAGCTTTGCAGTGCAGTAGGAGTCGCAAGTAGCTGCTGAATTAAACTAATCTTAATTTGTTTATAGTTTTTAGGGAATAAGAATTCTTAGTGCCCTAAAATGTTCCACTGGTGGACAAAACGAATTCTTTCACACTGGATCGCTACATCATTCTTGACATTGACTTTGGTATAAGTAACTAAACATTTACTTGCATTAATCATATCATGATTTTTTTTTCTTAAGGGCTATATTTCTCTCTGTTGTTTATAGACATAGACCATATGGAATTTGAACTGATGAATTAGATTTGTGTTATCAAATCAAACGTCGCCATCCCACTTGCCTTGGGTGGCAGTTACGTGGATACGTAATGCAATAATCGCTACAACTTTCAGGAAAATAGAAATATACCAGATCGAATGAGCATATACTTCCGACAAGGAGGCCATGTTCTCGGCCTAATTAACGAAAGGGTTGTCGATAGATAGATTTTATTTCAAAGAAATCTACAAACCTCATCAAACATGAAAACTGTTGAATGGAAGTAATGGCTTATCATGGGTTTTATGTATTTTTACCCACAAGCATGTTTGTGCGTTTATACATTGTGGAGTTGTGTGGTAGTTGATCTGACTCGATGGTCAGAAAAGTCAGAAACAGTTGACTGCTGTCATGGGCAGATATATTCTCCGTCTGTCAGACTCTAGTATGGTTTCCGATAGTGAAGAGGAATCAGGTTTTCGTGCTGAGCCTCGCCCACCCAAGTTTCAATTTCATAGGGTCGTGTTAAGTCGTAGGATACGTTGGTAGCGTAGATGATGTCCCCCTTTGCCAGTAGTCCTCCAAAGAAACCAAAAGTACCAAGGCCATATATCAAGTGGTCAGACAGAGCCATAAGGGCGAGGTCTTCGTCCCTCGATATGGGTTCATCGAGGGCCACTGCGTCCGGATGACGCCAGACCACGTTCTCGCGGCACCAAGGCAGGTCGTCCGACACCACGATGAAGGCCACTTTGCCATACCTGAGGAGAGGAAGAATGAAACCACGTTCAATAACAGAAAAAAAGGTAATAAAAACGTTCCTAAAAAAATGGACAACTAATTAAACAGGACGGAGACCCTGCTCACCTTTTTCTGGCAAAAGCAAAGGCGTCATGGAAAAATATGGGTTCCATCACTTTGGAAGCATGCAACACCTTCATGTGATGAATGTAGCTCGTCCTTCTGATGTGAACTCCAATGACCACAGGCCGTTCTGCACCAGGACCCTGAATGGTCTTGTCTGCAAGGGACGCTTCCTCCATCTGCTTCCTCCACTTCTCCAAAAGTAGGTCTCTGTATCTCTCTGCTGATTGTTGGACCGGGGGTTGGAATCGGTAGATAAATCTCAAGAGGTTCCTTCGAAGTAAAACAAGGAGAAAATTACAGTAAGTAGAGCATATTGATAGTTGGCGAGAAAAACATATGATAAACAAGTTAATTTCAAAGTAAAAGACAACAATACTACCAACCTATATTGTATAAAATAGGCAGGGTGACAGGGGTACGAACCAATACTTATTCTTTTATCTAGACCATTCAGGGCCACATAATTCTCGGCATTATAGATATTCATACCCCGGATATCAGTCTGTTTGCATGTAGAACAAAGGAAAGAAGTTACTAGGATTTGAATACGGTGTGTTCAAAGTCAGTCGATTGGAAAGAGAAGCTGTACTGTACAATATTCATGTACACATATGTATATATTTTTGTCCAAACAAACACACTTCCTTACGACACATATTTGATATAGAGATCATCATATCCCATAGATATGATAAAGAGTAGATGTCTGATATATAACAAATCCAGTAGACAATACTTCCAATATAAACTCAAAGATATACAATCGGAAAATGTTCTCCACATCCCTCCTACGTTTAGGCCAATGATTCTAAGCCTATTCCCTATGTATCCTATCTTTATATAGTGCTGTTCTTTAGCCTCCTAGAGACTGTTTCAGCACTGGTTATATCGTCAAGTACCCATTATCAGTACATTTTTGGTTTGTATTTTTTCTTGTGGCACCTAAAGGGCCTAGGAATTCCAGACGACCAAAGTCTTTTGTTGAACCTATGCATATATAACAGTGGATGCCGTGGTAGAGGATAAGGATTGTACTTTTGAGACAGCTCTCCAACCCTGACGAACATTTTCTACCATTAGAAGCTTACTAGCTACATTAGCTACACCTATGAAAATGATCAATAAATTTTATAGGTAAGCCAGCAACCCAGTTCTTAACTAGGTACACAGGCCACATCTTAATTTGTAATGGCAGAAAACTTTCACCATGACTGGTGAAAGGTTTAAAAGTACGACCCTGAGTAGTTTTTATGGACCCTCACCCTATTCGTGCACTCCTCAGGGAGAAACGGTAGTGGGAAGTTCGGGAAGACCGCCCTCATAGAGTCAAACATGTCCTTCCTCACCCCAACCTGGAAAAAGAGAGAATCAACGGGTCACCATCAGTTATCACACCCAAGATACTATGATATCATGAAAAATTCCCATTGGAATCTAGAACTATATGTGAAATGTGGTACAGTGCCACGCCTTGGTCTAGGCGCGAAGCGCCGACGACTCAATTCCGTGACACTGTACCAACCAATCACCTTCCCACACGTGCGTTACGTCACCATGTCAGCCAATGAAATCCGAGTTCAGTTTACCAGGGTCACCCTTTAGACTGGTTATTTTCTCTTCACTCCACGGCCACTTCACAAGGGCTACTCTCTGGAATGGGTACCCTTTCCTCACTGTTCAGCCAATTCATAAGGGCTACACTCTGGAATGGTCGTCTTCTCCTCATTCTTCAACCAGACCAGAAGGGTTATATTCTGGATTGGTCGTCTTATCCTCACTCCTCGGCCGATTCACAAGGATCCCTGGACTGGGCACTCTCTCCTCACTCCTCGGCCAGTTTACCAGGGCTACACTCTGGACTGATCTTCATGCCCTCACTCTTCGGTCAGTTTGCAAAGGATACTCTCTGGACTGATCGTCCTCTCTTCGCTCCCCGTTCAGTTTCGTCATAAGTGTTCTCTGAACTAATCACCCTTTTCTCACTCTCACCTATCCTCGTGCTGATCCGACCCTTCGACTGCAAACCAACATACCACGCTTGAGCGCCTGTCTAATCTAGTTTTTGTAAATATTCTTATATTCACCTTACTGCATCATCATGCCTGTTAAAAAAGAAAAAAAAAGAGAGAGAGAGAAGTAAAGCACAAGGTAAAGGAAGCAAAGAGGAGAGCACATGCGAAATGGGGTAAGAGTATGAAAGGAAATTTTAAAAAGTAATAAAAATATGTTTTAGAAAGAAATTAAGAGAGGAAGAGGAAGCGAATCAAGTAGAGAGAAAAAAAAAGAAGTAAAAGGTAGTACTGTTTCTGTAGCCAACACGTGGAGTTTCCCCTTGAAGACTCCTGACCGCCAAGCACAGGACAAAACTATGGTCACCCCTTAGGATGACACGCATTTGATTAATCCATATTCATATAAATATATATATATTCACTCCAGCAACTTTATCTATTTTTTAAGTAAAATAAAAAATGTTCCTCTATATTCTGTAACAAGGATATATATATATTTGTATTGTAAAAAGATGTTAAATTATTGTATACGGAAAACAAAGATTCAGGAATTTCGCTACCACTGTTGTATATAGTATCATCGACATTTTCAATAAACAGATATTAGTCATGGGATTGACTTTAAATATCCTAGCTATTCATTTGATTAATTCATATAAGTATATATATTCACTCCAGCAACTTTATTCATTTTGTAAGTAAAATAAAAGATATTCCTCTATATTCTGTAACAAGGATATATATGTACTGTAAAATTATTTTAAATCATTGTATACTGAAAACAAAGAATCAAGAATTTCGCCACCATTGTTGTAGATAGTGTCATCGACATTTTTGATAAACAGAGATCAGTCATGGGATTGACTTTAAATATCCTAGATATTGTTCTGGAAGATAGCTGTTCTTTAAGGAATAGTACCAGCCGTTAGCACTGAGCACGGAAGTGTTCATCTCAAAGGTACTTAAGGGTAAATACTTCGCGGCGAACTATGTTCTGACAGATACACTCCGACGAGAACACCACCAGCAGTCGGTACAGAGTACAGAAGTGCTCATTCCAAATGTACCCAGGGGAATCATACCATGGCAAACTCAATGGAGTATTCTGACTCCCCTTTGGGAAAAACCTCCCATACCTTTTCCCTACCACTCGTTTCAGGCTGGCCGCTTCCAACAAGGGCGACTAGTAGTGGAACCAACGTTGGTGACACTACAAGGTGCAGATGGAAAGATGATAATGGAAGAGAAGGTAGTAAGGGGAAGATGAGCAGAGTATTTTAGGAAATTGCTAAATGTGAAGGAGGATAGGGAGGGAAAGATAGCTGCAGTGGGAAGTGCCAAGAAAATGACCCTGATGAGTGAGGAAAATGGAGGAGAAATAAGAAAAGATGAAGAGAAGGCAGTTGTTACGATGATGAGAGCAGGTAAGGCACCTGGTCTGGATGGATGGCATGCAGAATGTCTAAAAAAAGGAGATACAGTGATAGTGGACTGGCTGGTGAGGCTGTTTAATGTTTGCTTGAGAGAGGGTAGAGTGCCAGAGGACTGGAGGAGTGCCTGTATAGTTCCACTTTACAAGGGAAAAGGGGACGAGTGTGTATTTGGGAAGGCTTATAGGAGGATCTTGATTGAGAGGATTAGGAGAGTAACAGAGGGAGTGATTGGTGAGGAATAGTGTGGATTTAGGACAGGTAGAGGTTGCGTAGATCAGTTTTTTGTGGTAAGACAGATATGTGAGGAAGCTATGGGAAAAGGTAAGGATGTTTTTTGGGTTTTATGGATCTGGAAAAAGCTTACGACAGGGTAGATAGGAAGGCACTGTGGGAGGTTTTGCAGATATACGGGATAGGAGGAAAGCTTCTAGGAGCTGTCAAGAGTTTTTACGAGAGTATTAGAGCTTGTGTCAGGATTAGAAATGAAGAGAGTGAGTGGTTCGAGGTAAAGGTGGGACTTCGTCAGGGATGTGTTATGTCACCCTGGCTGTTCAACTTATACACGGATGGGGTGGTGCGAGAAGTAAATGAATGGGTGGTGGGTTAGGGGTTGGAGATGTTTAAAGAAAATGGAGTAAAGTGGGAGGTGAGCCAGCTGTTGTTTGGGGACGACACTGCGCTTGTAGCAGTATCAGAGGAGGGATTGAGGAAGTTAGTGACAGACTTTAGGAGAGTGTGTGAAAGAAGAAAGCTGAAGATAAATGTGGGTAAAAGTAAGGTGATGAGATGTACAAGGGGTGAAAGTGGCAGCACACTGAAAGTGAGCATTAAGGGAGAGCGACTGGAGGCAGTGGATAGTTTTAGATACTTGGGTGCGAATGTGGCAGGAAAGGGTGGAGTGGAGGTGGAGGTAGAATACAGATTGAGAGAAGTGAGTAAATGCCTTAGTGGATTAAAAATTGTAATGAGAAAGAGGAGATTGTATGAAGGAGTGATTGTGCCAACAGCACTGTATGGGGCAGAAACATGGAACATAAGAGAGGAAGAGAGAAGGAGTTTGAATGTGTTTGAGATGTGGTGTCAGAGAAGTATAATGAGTGAGAAATGAGGAGGTGAGGAGGAGACAGGGGTGGTAAGAGAATTGAGAGATAGGGTGGATGAAAGAGGACAGAAGACAGGGGTGAATGGAGAATAGTTGTATATGGATGATGTTGTGATGCATGAGGTGGAATGGGTGGGGGGATGGGGGTGAGGTAGTATGTGTGAGAAAAAAATTGACGCATGCGGGGGATGGAGAGGGGGGGTCACGGATTTAATGAAGCGGCCATGCGGATGTGCTGTGTTTTGCGACACTTCCTCTGACCCAGGGCAGTGGACAAAATGCAGGGATGACCCGTCATCCAGGAGGTGCCGAGATAAGAGGGAGGGTAGAGGGTGAAGGGGAGTGGAGTGTATTAGGGATGGAATGGTGGGGGGATGGTTTTTATGCCTTTTTCTTTTTGGCTACCTCCCTTGTAAGGGGAAAAAAGCCTTTGGTATATGTATGTATGTATGTATGTCTGTATGTATGTATGTATGTATGTATGCATGTATGTATGTATGTATGTATACATTTCTAAGGCTTAATATAATAAAGTTCTCAAGTCAATTTTTGTATGTATAATGTGTGTGTGTGTGTGTTTGTGTGTGTGTGTGTGTGTGTGTGTGTGTGTGTTTGCGTGTGTGTATGTGTGTATGTGTGTGTGTGTGTTCGGTCGTCCCTACTTACGTTGAGTTTTAAGAAAACCGTGTTTCCTGCACTTCAAGAAGACCCTATTACCTGCACTTTATACTTCAACTTGAAAGCGATCATATGGGAGGCCTCTGCCATCATGTTGCCAAGCGCGCCATGCGGATTCATCATCATAAACGGCCGTGAACAGTTGATGACATTGTTCATCAGGAAGGGTACGTCCACCCCGTCGAACAGGTTCTCTCCCTGGAAGAAAAAACAAAATCATCGATCAAATACTTTGAGATCAGACATGCAGAGTGCCTTACAATCTCTTCCTGGATTATGTTTTTCTTTTCCATTAAATTCTTTGAAATCGGACATGCAGGAAACATGTGAACTTTGGTTTAGGTCAACATGAAGTCGAGGCATGACCCAATTCAGCTGACTATGATTCTTCGTGGGGGAAATACCCTTGTCCTCACGATTGATGGGTCCAGAAAACCCAAGAACCCTCGTCTAACATTCTTTTTCTGAGGAGGTTCTGTTAGGCTGTGGGTTCCCAGTGAGTCAAACTCACCACGATGAGCAGAGGTGGGGAACGCTCATAGAGTTGTTTATTGTGCTGTGCCAAGTGTCCTTCCCTTCTCTCTCTCTGTCTCTCCCTCTATCTGTCTCTCCCTCTCTCTGTCTCTCCCTCTCTCTGTCTATGTAGGGTATGGGCCCAGCGTGTGTTTGTCTACACGTGCTCAATGTAAATACACCAATGGTTACATTATCGTAACTCACCTGGCTTCTTTCTGCATCTGTTCTTCTTTGGTCCACTGGCTGCGGTCTCCATGTAAGATCTGAGTACTGAGTTGATATGAGGAAGCACAAGATGGCACAAGCGGCAGCAAAGACCACAAAACTCTGTTTCATCCCCTTCATGATGCAAAACTTGGGTTTCAACTGAAAAAGAGTAAATAAGGAAAGGTCAAATATATAGTTACTAGGAAATTACCCTTCCCGGCCAAAGTTATATCACCTCTACACGAAAGGCACTTTATCTACAGACACAGCTGTATCCTTGAGGAACGTGGGCTTCATTCATACACTGGAATGATAAAGATTCAGCTCAACGATTAACATTTCGCTATGTTCATTGTAGAACACCTTGTAAAAGAGGAAGAAAAGGCTATTTGAAGAATAGTTGATAACGGAGTTACCCCAGTACACTATATTAGCAAATAAAACCGCGTCACTCATTATGAAGAACAACACAGATAACACTAGAGAACATACTCGTAGTGAAAACAACGTAGTGTATAAACACACATGTCAGACAGAGAATTGTGCATCCCTTCAAAATACTTACATTGCAGTCAACAGAACTTCTCTGAAAAAAAACTATCACCACCGAAACAGCGATGGAGTTTTTGCTCACTACTCAGCACAACATGAAAAAAAAAACACAAGCAGCAGATTTGAGAAATAATACTTCCATCATTTACCAGACAGATCACAAGCCACACTCGATGATGTCACTGAACTTATGAACATATAAGCTGAGATTATTAGAATTTTACTATTCCCACCCGGCAGAGGAAGAGGCAAGAGACCTCGAAATCTGTAGATACTGGTACCTATATGAATATTGGAAACTTCTGTTCCACATTGAACAATAAAAAAAAAAAAAAGTTCTGCACTTTTGAGCGATCAGCTACACAGAACGTCACCGGCTATCCAATTTAAGAAAAATTATTATTATCATTATCATCTTAATTACTATTATCATTATTACTAGCCTTATTATTATTATTATTATTATTGTTGTTGTTGTTGTTGTTATCGTTATCAAGATTGTTGTTGTCATTTTCATAATTTTTCAGCACTTCTGGGGAGTATTTTTTTTTTCTTTTCTTTTCTTTTTTTTTAAGGCGAGCTCTCTAGATCTCTGCCCCGTGGATGCGCCCACCCGGTGTTATGAGGTCTTTCAAATTCCTCTGGGAAAGTCATTTGGGTCGAGACGCCATGAAGCTGTGGCGACACGCCACTTCTGCAGTGTCCCCTTAACGCACATAGCTTTGTATAATAAAATTTGTAATTTTGGTAAAACAATTATTTATGTCAATTATAACCAAAATTATATATTGTAAATATTGTGTCACATACAAGGATGGCCACTACAGTATATTGTAAAATGTATTTATATGTAGAATTATTTGCTTTACTCTATGCAATGCTTTAATATATTCAGTATGTATTATTCATGTATTGGCGGACGGGTAACACTATTTGTCCCAAAGTTTTACATTTTGATTAATCCCTCACTTGTGGACGTTACCATTTACCATGTAGTGACCAACCACATCAAAGCAAAAATATCATAATATATCTGAGCTTCCTTTGCCATCACGGAAATGAAGAAGACTCAATGGAGAATACAGCTTACCACCGAGGTTGACACAACCCTGTTGCAAAAAAAAAAAAAAATGAAAAAATGAAAAAAAGAGAAAAAAAATAAATAAATAAATAAATAAATAAATAAATAAATAAATAAATAAATAAATAAATAAACAAATAAATAAATAAATAAATAAATAAAAATAAAAATAAATAAATAGATAAAATAAAAAATAAAAATAAATAGATAAAATAAAAAATAAGTAAATAAATAAATAAATAAATAAATAAATAAATCACACTGCAACCAAGAAGTGCTACCCCGGGGGGCCGGTGCCTGATCTCTCGATTGGCCCCAGAAACTCACTCGATGTTCTTTACAACTTCTCATCAACTATCTTAGGAGCATGAGAACATAAGAATGAAGGAGACTGCAAGAAACCATAAGGCCTATACTAGGTAGTTCCATGTTCATTACCACCTATCATCCTCATCCATAAAGTTGTCTAACCTTTTCTTAAAACAACCGATAGTTTCAGCGCTCACTACATGATTACTAAGTCTATTCCATTCGTTGACCACTCTATTGGTAAATCAGTCCTTGCTTATTTCCATCTTAAATCTAAATTTGTCCAATTCAAATCCATTACTTCAAGTACTACTCTATTATCTTAATATGATGACTTTGTCTGCATCCCCTTTGTTAAAGCCCTTGATCCACTTAAATACCTCTATTAGATCACCTTGCACTCTGCGTCTTTCCAGAGAGTGTAAATTAAGGTGCCTAAGCCTGTCCTCGTAAGATAAATTTCTGAGCCCATGTATCATTTTGGTCATTATCCTTTGTACTGATTGTAGTGAAATGATATCTACCGCATAGTCAAGGATGGGTCTAACTAACGCCAGATAGAGTTTGGTAACTACCTCTACACTTTTATTCGTAACGGTCCTAGCAATGGAACCTAATGTTCTGTTAATTCTATTACTGGCTTTGATGAAGTACATATGTCATTTCACCGACGATGTGAACAATTTGTTTAGATCTTCCTGCAGCATCTCGGCGTCTTCTCCTGGCCTAATTAGGCGTCCTATTTTAGGGTCGTCCACAAACTTACTAACATCAATACTAATCCCATTGTCCAAGTCGTTTATATACATAATGAACAATAAGGGACAAAAAAAACAGAGCCATGGGGAATTCTACTATTCCTCCATTTGGATTTTACACCGTTCATGGTAATGCGCTGTGTTCTGTCACTGATCCATGCTCTGATTCATTCAAACACTTCTCCTCCGATGCCATGGGCTTTGACTTTATTTAATAGTCTCTAGTTGGGGCACCTTGTCCAACGCTTTGCTAAAGTCAAGGTATATAACATGGTAACTACCATTGTAATCTTTATAGACATTAGTGTAAAAAACGAGAGGATTAGTTACACATGACTTACCCTTGGTGAACCCATGCTGACAGTCACGAATCAAATTATGTCTCTCGATGTGATCTCTGATTCTATTAGTTATTATTGATTCAAGTATTTTACCTATAAATGACGTCAAACTGATTGGCCTGTAGTTGTGCATAGACGATTTGTCACCCTTTTTGAAAACAGAAACAACGTCTGCCCGCCCCCAAGAAATAGGCACAAAACCAATGTCTACCGACTTATCAAATATATCCGTTAACTGGTCGTAGGTTTCAAATTTACACTCATTTAGCACTCCCGGAAAAAAATCGTCTGGACCCGGGGATTTTGTAGCTTTAAGTCTATCAATCTATTTGACTACTGCCATTCTAATGCTAATATTTGTAACTCTACTTCCCTCAACTCTACTAAAGATCTGGTTGGAGTCAAATACCATATCTAACCCCTCCTTTGTAAATATCGTGAAAAAATATTTGTTAAATAGCTCGGTCATATTTTCCTCCGAATCTAAAATGACATCTTCGTCGTTTTTAAATGGGCCTATCCTTTCCTTATATTTTGTTCTGTAGAGATGAAAGAAGCCCTTTGGGCTGGATCTCGTTTGTCTGGCAACCTTAATTTTGTGTTGTTACGTTTCGCTGTGCGCGTGTTCTTTTCAACTAGTCTTGCCATACGTAGATCCAAGGTGTGTTTCACGTGTTTTTTTTTTTTTTACTATTCTTACGTAAAAGCCCTTTTTTCCGATTTTGTTTTTCAGCCTATCTGTCATCCATTTGGGCGTATTAGTATTCAATCCTGTTGTTTTGAGGGAAATAGATTTACTTTGCTCATTCAAACCCGAAGCAGTTAGGTTACTGTATATATCCAGATCGCTGTCCGTGCTGTTGATCTCACATTTGTGATAAACCACACTCTGGTGGCTTTGCATATTACTTTCCATTACTCGACCCTTATCTGGACACCTGGCTGCCCTAATGACTTCGAGCTGACCGTGCACGTCACCCTATCACAGATCCTCTGAGCCGGCCTCGCATATGACCAAGAGTCTCAAATATTTTCTCAGCTTTTCAAAATTGGCTCTCCTGAAGTCAGGTACTAGAACGTTATTCTTTTTATTTAATTATTCCCATGTACTATCAAATATTATTTCTTGATGATCGTTAGCGCCCACTTTTACGTTTCTAGCTAGATCCTCATTTTTAGGTAAGCGTAAGTCCAGAGTGGGATCGGTAATAATTTGTTTTAGTAAATTATATTGTACCACATAAAAAAAATGCTCTTCCAGAGTCATCCTGAGTTATGACAAAAGAAACAATATAGATTTAGTATATTTAGACTTTGCAAAAACTTTTGATACCGTCCCACACGAAAGACTACTTACTAAATTAGCTTCACACGGAGTAAGTGGCAGCCTATTAAGTTGAACTACAAATTGGTTGAAATGATCGAAAACAGAAAGTTGTTTTAAATGGCAAAACTTCTTGATGGAAAAATGTTACGAGTGGAATTTCTCAGGGTTCCGTTCTTGGCCCACTTCTATTCATAGTATATATAAATAATATAGACCACGAACTAAAATCTATTGCCTCCAAATTTGCTGATGATACAAGATTGTGCGGGATGGCAAATGATCACTTCAATCAATTAGATATTCAAGAAGATTAGATGGATTACAGCAATGGTCTGAAAAGTGGCTAATGAAACTTAATACAAGTAATTGCAAGGTTATGCACATAGGTACAAATAAAACAAAGTACGATTACAAGTTATTTGGAAATTCGTTAACAAAAGTGGATAGTAAGAAGGATCTAGGGGTAATTATCAGTAACGATCTCAAATCATCTAAGCAGTGTATTTCAGTCTCTGAGAAAGCAAATAAGATTCTAGGACTGATCGCGCGATCTTTTGACTTCAAAAGCCCATCTCTCATTAACAAGTTATATAAATCGTTAGTTCGTCCACATTTGGAATATGCTGTTTCTGTATGGTCACCGAATCTCATTAGAGATATTGACAGATTGAAAAAAGTAAAAAGGAGAGCCACAAAACTGATTCCAAATATAAAAAACAAATCATACGAAAATCGACTGAAACATATGAATCTGTTCTCCCTAAAAAAGCGTAGACTCAGGGGTGACTTGATACAGGTCTTTAAGACTCTAAAGGGGATTGACAACATTAAAAGTGACAAAATTCTTACACTGAATGAGAATCCGATAAGAAATAATAGTCTCAAACTGTCAGGAAAGAGATTTGATTTGAAAGTGGGTAAAAACAACTTCGCCAACCGTGTAGTTAATGAATGGAACAAACTTCCTGCAGAGGCAGTCCAATGTAGTTCAGTTCGAAGCTTTAAGATTCGTTTAGATAAGCACCCAAGCAAGATGCCGTAATGACTGCCATTTATCTTAGATTATTTGTTTATTTGTTTGTTATTATCTGTTTGTTTATTATTATTTGCTTGATTTTTATTTATCATTAGTTATCTGTCAATTTATTATCATATACTGTTTACCTGTTCTTTACTAATTAACTATACCTATGTATTTATTTGATTTAT